>NW_025335684.1:3526806-3569344 GCF_004798865.1 Varanus komodoensis
TACAAATACGCTAAACAAACGAACAAACAAACAATAAATTCCTGGCCCTCCAAGTGACCGTGGACGCAAAATGTGCCAGCTCGTGGGTCTTCTCCGACAGGGCCCTGCTGGGCTGGGAGGGGCAGGCCGGACGGCCCACCTGCATCAGGGCTTCCGCTGGACCAGGAAGCTGTGGCAGGAGCTCACCTGCTGCACGGCCTTGTCCGCCAGCAGTGCAAATTCCACGGAGAGGCCCTTCAGGGCCTGCTTCAGGCTGCCCCACGTGCTGTTGTTCAAGGCCGCCCAGGAAGGGAGTGGGGTCGTGTCGGAGCCCAACGCGCTGCAGAGAGAGAGGAGAAGGATGTGCTGGGATGCAGCGAGGAACTGCGGCACGGGAGAGTCGGCCTGCCACGTGCACAAAAGCAGCAGTGAATTTGCAAGGGTCCCACCCCCCACCCACAGGTTCTGTGTCCCCCGAAACACAGCATTCGAACTGCCCGGTGATGCATCTGTCTGTCTGCTGAGGGTCATTCAGTCCCAACACGGGATAAAGTCCCACCAGGAAGCAAGAGAAATGACCGAGGGTGCCGAGTGTCAACCTACGGAGGGTAACCAGCCACTGCCCCTCTAAGCCTCTAAGGAGCTTCTCACAAACATCGCACATTCCCTTAAGGGCAATCCCATGCCTGGCTGCTTGGAAGCAAATCCCATTGAGTTCAACTTGCCTCCAGGTGAATGTGTACTGGATTGCAAACTAGATGTCTGGGAAACTACACCTCAGTTCAGGCCATTCACATCACAAGAAGAAGGGGTGCTCTTGCTGCAGAGCTCCACGTGAAACAGGGATGCTGCCTTCCACAGATACCCGGTTCCTCCAGACAGAGCCCCCACCCTTGCCGCAAGAGGGAGGCCTGTGCTCGGAGACTTCAAATGTGGGCACTCGGCAGCAGTGAGGTGCATGAAGTAGATCAGGACTGCGACCCTGGGTGAGTGCAGAGGAGCAGGTGTGAACCCTCTCCCTCCCTCCACCACACCATTTCCCCCAATTAACCCCCAGACTTGCTATTTGCAGTGTTAAGGGAACTAGGCCTTCACACAGGCTGCTTACACATGGTTTTTCCCCCCCTAATGGAAGCAATGGATTGTGGGGGCATCATCGAGGGAGGAGGGATTTGTCACCTAGAAAATAGCACCACAGTCCCAGTTTGGGTCAGGTGCTCCGTGACTGCTACACGCCCAAATTTAAGGTGAAAGGAGGACTCTCACAGATGGTCACCCGCATGTGAGGTACAACGGTGATCCCTCAGCCGAAGCTGGTTTACCTGAGTTCCTTGCCAAACAGAAGGAGGTCGGAGGCGTTGTCAACTGCTCGGGAGGCTATCCTCTCAGCTCGGTCCCGCAGTTTGTAAAAGCTGTTGTAGATGTTTCGGATCAGCTCCCTGCTGGCAGCAAACTGTCCCTGGATGTCAGCTGGCAGGAAATCCTAGGGGAGAGCGCAAGAGGGGGCGGCCGATCTTACAAAAGCTGTCAAATGCACAAAGAACCGATCACAAAGAGCAGCGTTGTGCCTGCAAAGCTGAAAGAAACGGCGAATGTGTCCATCGGAGATCTCTTTGCAACCTTACACAAAACGTTCTTCAAACAGGAGATTCCACATGTATATCCCAACTCCAGAGGTATGAAATGCTGAGATGGAGTTCCGTCCACTGATGCACAGAATTCAAGGCGGGATAAGCGATGCATACAATAATTTGATAGGTACCACTAGAGTTACTATGACTATATAATCAAGGCATGGTCACAGTAAGGCAGGGAATTGAGAAGTGAAAAGGTGAAACTGAACAAAACTTGGGAGATCTCCAATTGGAATTCCCATTTCTTTAGAAGCCAGCCTGAAAGGAGTAAATTAGCTCCTCAAACACCTGTTTCCTCAGCGCCGTGAAAGCATTCAGGTCTATGCATGGGAAAGATATGTAGACCTGTCTGTTCTCCCTAATCGGTCAAGCTGTTCTCGGACGTCTTCCATGAAAGGCAGTGTAGGAATAAGCGACACAAATAAATGGCAGCTTGAGAGAGCCAGCTCCTAAGTGTGGAAACGGTATGGGAGGAGAGAAGGGGCTCTGGGCCTGATCCAACCCACTCCCCACCCGGCAGCTGGCTTTAAAACACGTTTAAAGAGGCATGTGAGCAATCACAGTCCCTCATCTGTCTTTTCACATGTCCCTGAGAGAAAGGGAAAGCTAGCTAGAAGGAATGTTTCCTACTTGGGGTGCTATTTCTGGTCCAGCAGATGGTGCTGTTAGAGACATCGCTGGACGTCAGACAGGCAGTGACCTCTCATCTCTTAAAGGCTGGTGAAATTGCAGTCAGAGTTCATTTTTTGCCAATCTAGGTGCAGATGCAGGAATAACTTCTATTATTATTTCTTCTGCAATCATGTTCCTCTTCCCTGTCCCACCAAATTAGTCTGGAATGAATGCAATCCTAGACATGGTGAAGTGGCTCAAATGCCACCAAATTAGGGGGGTTTCAGCAGCCCGAACACAGCAAGGCTGCAGCCGGTGCTCGGCTTTTGTGAACGTGTTTCCTGTCCTACTTCTGTTTTCCCAAACAGGTAGGAAGCTTTCCACGCATGCTGGAGACAATACCTTGGCCTGAGTTGCTAATTTACACGTCATGAATTCATCTCCCACACCTTGGACCAGCTCCCTCAGCTTGTTCTGCACATCCTGGAAAAGCAGAAGCAGCAGATTAAAAAGGAGGAAAAGAAACCGGGCAATTTTTCCCTAGTCAGCAGCGGGTGAACACAGACTGACCCCCTTATTAAACCAAGGTCATGCTTGCATTTAAGGGAGGGTTTGTAACAGGTCTTTCCCAGACCCATGCAATATACTCAAAGAGAAGGAGCACTGTCCAAGCATACTCACCGACCCACTGAAGGAGAGGAAAAGCTTCAAAAGCACATCTTCTGAGAATGGAGGGTGCCGGGCCACCAGGTTGGCAAAACGCTTCAGCGCACGCCGCCTTGTTTCAATGAACTCTCGGTCAGCTGCAGGAGGAAACCCGTTGCATGTTAAAGAACCTCAGTCTTGGGACGTTTGTGCTACCTTTCTATACATAAAGCTGAGCAGGGACAGCTCTGTGGTCTTGCCAACTCCAGTACAACTTCAGGGGTTGTCCATGTCAGGTCCAAGCGGGAAGGAAGTGGTGGCAGCATCTTGCCCTGAGGGCAAGCCCCCCTCTCAGTTGAAAGGGCCTAAGGCAGTAGGCCTGGGCAAGATCTCTGGACCTGCATGTTAAAGCCACCATATGGGTTTTTAACTGGAATTTAGTGCTTGAATTATACTGAAGAACGAGGTTGCTACAGATGTTTGCAAACCTGCACGCCTTCAAAGGCAACCGCTCCATGGCCCATCTTGTTAGCCAAAACTTACCGCCTAGCATTCTTTTAGGGGGAAGGGCAGGGACCATCCGGTACGGGAACTTCTGAAGGAGCATCTCGTGGAAGACCACAAAGTCATTGTACCGCCTGTACACAGAGCACCTGAAGCGCTACAGCAGAGGCAGAGGAAAAAGTTTTGTCGCTTTCGTGGGGCCACAGCAGCTCTCGGTTCCTCATACTGCAGAGAGCCCACTGAGGCAGGCAAAGGTCCCATCTAGTCCGACATCCCATTTCCAGCAGTGGCCAGATGTTTCCCGGAAGCCCATAAGCAGCCTTTGAGGGAAATTACTCTCCCTTCCCACTTGCTCCTCCTAAGATATGTCTCCGAACACCAAGACTTGATCTGGCCATCACGCCTGTCCTCCGTGGAGGGACCCCATCTCCCTCTAGTAAGCGCCCAGTGGGATCAGAGCATGGTGCCTCTTACTGGCTCCCTTATTTCCCAATCAGTGCGGCCACCGGCAAGCAGTTGGGCGAGGCTGATCTAGCCAGTCCATCATCCTCTTCCCAAGCAGAGGCCAGGCAGACACCTCTGCGCATCGTGCAGGTTAGGCACAACCGGAAGAGATGCAACCCACTGCGTTCCCCTAACAGCTCGCATTCTGAATGTGGAAGATGAATGCAGCCACCAGCTCTACCCCCCTTTAAAGACTCGTTACGCCAGCAACCATCGAAAATGCTTTGATCCACTGGTGACATGGCCAGAAAGCTCAGGTGATGCCACACAAGGAGACGTGTCCTTCTCCCGGCTTTTCCAGACGCCACCTTCAAGCAATAATGCTGGAGGACAAACACCCCCCTTCTCTTGGACAGGACAGGCAGTTATAAGGTGCTGTACCTGCTGAGGGCGTTCTGCTCTACCTGGTGCCTTGGCAAAGTCTGCCTTCTTCAGGTAAAGTCACAGCTGGGTACCAGCCTAGGTGACAGAAGGGCAGTGCTTGCCACCGGCCTCACCTGTGCTTCTGCCAACAGCAGCAGCCCTTGGTAGAAAGCAGGACTTTTATGCTTGCAGGCCCCAGAAAAGATCAACTTTGTCATCAGTCCAATGGATCACACGCTTTAGAGCCACTCCAGAGATAACACGGCAGCCCCTTTCCTCAATCTGCAGGCCTTGCCTCATTCTGCTGCTCCCGATTAAGGTTAATATTAACTTGTGATCTGCCTTGGCAACAGTACTTTTCAAACAGCCGGGGAGGGCAGTCCGACAAGCTCGCCAGTCGTTCCAAGTGGTTCAGGTCAGCCTGCAATTTCATAAATTAAACCTAATCTCCCGTTTTGAAAAGTGTGCTCTTAACAAGCCGGTCCAAGATACAAGATGATTCGATTGTTCTGCCTCTTGTAAGCCACCCTGAACACAGGGTGAGTCAGAGGATAACCGAACTCTCACATGGAAGTAAAGAACTGGCTGGGGTCACACAACTCTTGGGAATTTCAACGATGCGCTGTGGCAGACTGTCCCTGCTCTTCCCCAACCTCACCCTCATAAGGTCTCCCCAGGAATGCTGAAGGAACTCTGAGATGCCTCTTCTGTGTGGCAAGCCAGCAGCTCCATGTTTAAGTGCCTCTGTGTTACCAGAAAAACAAAAAAAACATCCACCCAAGAACTTGTAAAAAAAAAGTGTTTTGGGGAACACGCCCTTAATACTCCCCCGGAGTTTTCAGGGGAAAGTAGGGAGCCCAGGCAGTCTGCTTGGCTTTGCAAGATACCCCAAGCACATGCCTCAGGAAGCAGCCAAACCTGGGGGAACCCTGGGGGAACCAGGGGAAGGCAAAGACTTGGAATTTAAGAGGACAAGCCTGCCTCCCTGCACAAGCATTTCTGGTTTTGAAATGCGCCCCCACTGTGATGGGGCAGGTGAATCGTTCCCAGCTGCTTGGGCATTTTGACAGCAAGCTTACCTGCCACCCTTGCCCAAGGGGTTCTCTGGATTTTAGGCTTGACTGTGGTTTACACTGTCGCCTGGGTTCAGGCAAAACAGTAAGGTAGATTTATTAAACCCTACCACAAGCCATGGCTATTTGGGGTGGCTTGTAAGCCAATCCAGGTTGGCTTATACACCACACTAGGGAAGAATGCCGTGCTCAGACAACTTGATTATATCTGCTAAAATTCATTTGAGATCTGAGAAATGTTTTTACACTGGGGAGAGATATTAAGATATGCAGAGAGAGAGTCCTGTTTGTCTGGCAGAGTAGCAAGCTGCTGAGGGCAGGGTTGCAAATCCGAGACACCAATAGTAGGGATCACACAGAAATGTGCACAGAGTCATATTCTGAAAGATTTACTGCAGCCAGTTGCCCCTGCCTGAATGGCACACTGATTTTCAAAGTGCAAAATGGCCTGTTTATCCTGATGGGTGACTGACTGCAGTAAAAACCTCCAAAACACTTCCAAATCTGGCTTGTCAGGGGAGAAATGAGCCCAGAGTTCCTTGTTCACACATCATGCCCGACAACCCAGGGACAGAGTTTTTAGCTGCTCTTGCCTCCTGCACTAACACACTGCCCCTCTCACAATATCTCATCATGTCTAAAAATCTGAGGTGCTGTGCCATGCGAACCAGGCCATGTTCCTCAGAATATTCTCACTCAGGGTTTTTCTTAAGAGCAGCACTCATGACAGTTTGTGAGATTAGGAATGGACAGAAAACTACACACCACACACAATTTGGTATTTTCCTTGTTTCTGCCTCACTCTGCCTTGGAGCAGCTCCTTGCATTAAAAAAAGCAGCAAAAAAAATAAAAATAAAAATTAGATGCCTGTGGCTGACTGGTAGAAGGAAGGTCTGATACTTACTGGACACGAAGCAAATTGTTTTCATCACATGATGCTTCCAAGCTTGTTCTTTGGCAGGCAGGATATAAATGCTCATATTCAAAAATTCATCAGAATGGTCCTTTATTTACACAAAAGACTTCCTTTAACTTAATATATCTGGTAGATGCACTGATGGGCATTTAGAGATTAACTCTAAGGCTAAGAGGCCGATATCTAGATTATTTAATATTTCTTAGTAATTTTTCCAGAGGAGCATGGTATTTGCAATTGAAAACATATATGGTTAAAAACCATTTAGGTTCTAAAAATCCAAAATGAACTTTAAAGATCCATTTATTTTTAAGTCCTGGTTGTTCTCCACTTCTCCCTCCCCCTTCCTCTCTCTCACACACTTACACACACACACAAGGAAATTAAGTGATTAAGGAAACAATCCTATGGATTGCACCCTTGATACTCCCAAGCCCCTGAACTCAGAGGCTTATGGGCATCCTGAGCAGAGGCGGCAAAGGAACGGAGGTGATCTTTGCCTCCCTGCATGTCCCACTCTGCGTTTTAACTAGGTTGGCTGCCAGACTGCAGAGGAGACATGCAGGGGAAGGAGCTGGAGCACTGTCAGAATGCTTCCAATCCTGGCTGCTCTTGCGTCCTCCCCTCCCTACCACCTTTACCCCCTCTTCAGAGTCATTTTCATGACCTCAGCCAGCCAGCCAGCCAGCGTTGTTCTCTCCTTGCTGTCTGCAGTGGAGGATGTGGGATCAGAGTACGAATTCCTGGCCCAGAGATCAGAGTTCCGATTCCTGCCTCAGAGCTAGGAATCCAAATTAACCTATTTGCCCACAATCCTCCAAAGGAAAAATAAGACATACGTCTTTTGTTTTTAGGCTGTGGAAGCAAAATGATGCGGGTGGCAGCATATTAGAAGGGGCTTTCCACCTGCATGCAGCAAATGAAGGATGCTTTGCTCTTCCTCCTTTGCAGCCCAAGGGCCGAATTTCAGAGATGCTCTCAGAGACAGCATTCCAGTGGTGGAAAGGCCCAAACTACCAAAATCACCAGGATGGTTTAGCTTAAGAGCACTAGCCAGAAACTAGGCCTTCGGGAAGCATTTCTTTTTCATTATATTATTTTTAGAACGGAGAAAAACAGGAAAGCAAAAGACACAAAAAACAGGAAACCAGAAGACAAGCAGTGGTTGGAGAAGGTGGGAAAAGGAGGTGTGGGAAAACAGGATGGAAACAGGCCTGTCTGGAGTCTGCGCCCCTGCTCTACTGCTACGGTGTGTCTTTTCCTCAGATGCAGTTATCCGGCTGATGACTAAAACTCACACAGCTGATCACCTGAGGGATCTGCGATCAGGTGCCGGCCCTACCAAAAGGATTTGTGAAAACAGCTCTCACGGATCCCTCCGCTCACCAGCGAGACACAGCATTACCTTGCTGGAAACTTCATACTCCACATGCTTGAGAAAGAGGCCCTTTTTCTCTGGGATCAGCTCCACCTGCACCGTGTCCTTGCTCAGCAGCTCCTGTAAGGTGTGGGAAAGTACCAGCGGATTTCCTGGAGGCATCTGCATTGGAGGCTCTTCTGGCTCCTTCAGGTCACTTATCAGAGGCTTCTCCACATCTAGGGAAGGAGAAGAAATAAGACTGTAAAATTCCAGGGAAAACGTTGCAAAAGCACGGGCGTGCAATTTGTTCCTTTGCTACCTACACCCAAAGAAGCAGCCAGGAACTTGCAGCAAGCCACTGCTTCCAAAACAGGCCACACCCAGCTGCCTCCTCAAATCACCCAGGGACATCCCTAATCACGCCTAAGCAAGGAGCCTGCTGCCCTTCTCCGCCAGGTGCCAAAGATCTACGCTCACAGCCAGCCAAGAGGCTCGTACTTCCTGCCTAGCTTGCTCCTGCTACGACAAGAATCTGACAGAATCCCTGAGCTGGCATTCTTGGGTCCTGGAAACAACAAACTCTGGAAGGAAAGGAACTGTTATTTTAACTCCACTGCAGGAACGAAGATCAGCCAGATGCTTCGTTTTGCAAAACTTTGGAAGGCAGACTTGTTGGGCTAAAAGGAGATCAATTACCCCAGTGCAAGAAGCTTCTCACTGTTCTGCTTTTACAGTGAGAAGACTAATTTTAAAAAGTAGTCCTCTCAGCATCTTCCTCCCCTAAACCTACCTCCCATGGTTGTGGAAGGATCAATCTATATCATTCATTTGGAAGAGTTATGAGCAGCTTCTCAAGGCAGGATGCAGCCATTAAAGTTGCAACATAATAAAACAATTAAGGAAAGGAGAAGTGGAAAAACCTGACAGCAGCCAATAAAAAAAAGCAATAAAGGGAAAGTGGATTGTCTAAAAAGAGGGATCTTTGCAGGCTGTCTAGTCCCCCACCCCTGCTGGGGCGTCTGAGCTGGCTCCACAGCATGGGGGCCTCTAAGGAAAATAGCTGCTCCGTGCTAGATCATTGCCCGCTTCTCCAAGTGTTAAACGACTCTTTCTTCTTGTGGAACACACACACTCTGCATTGCACGGTCTGATTTCAGGCGGCTCGGGCTTCGTGGGGACATCCAAGGTGCTTGTGCACAGACCAAGAGGCAGCACCTGGGACCGCCGTCAGCTCCAGAGGGGAGATGTGGGCGTGGGCGAACTCCAGAGCAGTGGATTTTGGCGAGTGGCCCATACAAAGCCTTGACAGACTATGACCTTGCCAAGGATGGGTCACCTTTTGCAGAATATCAGATAAAGATAGCAGAGCTTGGAAGGCCGAAGGCATAAATAAAGCTGAGCGGCAAAGGCAAGTCAGAAGGCTGTGAAGGAGGATTTTATGAGTAAGGCCATCCAGGGAGTTCAGCCGAGGAAAGATGGAGAGCTGGACTTCACTCTCAGCCAGTACAATGTGTCTACAGCTGGGTGCTCCCCTCATCATGCACTTAAATCAGAAAGCCACGATTCCACAGATACGTTTTTTCAGGTGGCACAGCAGGCAGGGCTATTAACAAAGGGTCTTTTTCCTATTTAAAAAGCAGCGATATTCAGGACACAGAATGCAGATCTCAACATTCCTGGCAAAGTGGCAAGGTGGGTGCGGGAGGTGTCCCAGCTTTTCACAAGGAAAATGAAGCCATTAATGATAAGAATAAAGAGAGAGAGAACCCCCAACCCCCCCAAACCCACCTTTATGTTGCATTTACATACATCAGGGCAGCCTCCCCTTCTAAGGAGTGCCACACGGTGTCTCCAGCCACGTGACAGGTGGCGCAAAGCATCCTCTGGGACCAGCCCAAGAGGTGGAGTCCCTGAGGCGAAGAGCTGGTTGCCACCTGGCTCCCTCCAGGTCCAAATGGTGGCTGGATCCTTCCTGCAGTGTCCTCACCATACCCAAGGCCAGCAGGTTAGCTGAGGGGATGCTAAGCAGACTACCAGTCAGAATTCTCTACCCCATCATTTTACTGGCCTCTCCCAGCATCTGCTGCCTGCAGCTATTTATTATCATCATCATTATTATTAATAATAATAATAATATTTCTATACCACCCTTACCGGAAGCTCTCTGGGTGGTCCACAACATTGAAGTCCCCCATCCAGATTCCAACCGGGCCTGAGCCTGCTTAGCTTCCAAGATGAGGCGTGAGCAGGCCCTTCAGGGAAGCTACTGCCTCCCTTTGTTAACTGGTAGGGCCGGTCCTGGCTGACCTCACAAGAGAGACCAGAAAAGCCCTTTTTTCGAGGCTTCTCCTAGATTGGTACATGCTTCTAAAGCAAAGCTACCACACACGCATTCCAGCAGGCCATCTCCTCCTCATCTTTTCTGTTTCCCATCAGATCTGTTCTCAATGTTACCGAGGTAGCTTAGAACCTCGATTTATCACAGCGATCCCATTTTCGCTTTGCTCATACATTAGTTATGGGTACTTATATCCTGGAGGTCTTAAGCCACACTGCAGCACTTGAAAAATATAAACATACGTAAACACACATTTGTATTGTGCCTTTGGCCAAAGCCTGATTGGTATCTCTCTGCAGGCCCTCTAAAAATTGAAATTCCAATTCCCCTGAACCAAGAAATATGCTCAGGCCATTCAGATTCCTGCGCTTTCATCTCTTGCCATACCTCCAGGCACTTCTGCTCCACCCCAGTGCTTCTCCTAATCACACCCAACCAGCATCCCATCAAATTCAGCCACCGCGGCAGCCAATATGAGAGGTTTGCTCAGAGATCTGCACTCACTGTCTTGCTAAAAACTGGAGGAGCCACGCTGGAGCTGACCAAAACCTTCTCTCCCCCAGCATTTTGCTTGCAAAGCAGCCAAGAATGGAAGCCTTTGAGAGGCACCAATGAAACAGAACTCTGGCACCAGAGATGGTGCATAGCCATCGCAGAGACAGACTTATAGATTGGTTGCCTTTATATCCTGCACGCCCGAGTCAGGGACTGGTCCAAAGCTTCATGACGGAGCAGGGACTTTTCCTAAGAGCCCCGAAATTTTTGGAACATATAAGAACAAATCATTGGCACAAAATGCTTTTATAATGAGCCATGGGAGTTTGTTCAAAGTAGCATTTGGAATACTTATTGGGCATGATTCAACCAAAGTTCAAGCTTTTAAAAACATGCATAAGTCTTTCATTGGGATAAGTGGTTTCAAGCCAGGCAGACAGTCATTGTACCAGCCCTACTGATTTCAACGGGACTTAAGTGTGTCACCAGGTTGGAACCCACAGGACTGAAGTGTACCAGCTTTGGTAATTCAGGTCCAGTACTTTAATTTCTGTACTCAGGATTCTTCAAAAAGTTTCCCAATATTTACATCACAGGTGCATAAGTTAGATAAATAAATTCTGTAATTATTAGTTTTTTACTTGTTTGTTTGTTTGTTAAAATAATCAGGCAGCATAGCTCCTGAGATGATGACATTTCATTTGAGGCTCATCCTTTGAGGCCAAGTAAAGCAACAGATGAAGCGGGCAAATGATGCACCCTCCTGACTTGTGGTAGAATAATTCCACCAAGGAACATCCCGTGTCAGGGAATTAATAGCACGTCTGGAAGACGAGACCTTGAAACTGTTCAAAAGCAAATCTATCATGTCTGGAAGACAAGACCTTGAAACTGTTCAGGAGCAAATCTATCATCTGACTAGCAAGAGCACCAGCCAAGAGGACTAGGGTGGATCATGCTGTCACGCCATTCCTATGGGATGCTGTATCCAACAACAACAAAACAATTCCCAGATATACTTTTGAATGGCAAGTATCCCACTGAACTGGATGGCAAGTAGCTGTTTCTTCCTGGGGAGGATTATTTCCACTTCCAAAAAATCACAGGCTAGCTAATTATTTCCACTGTGACTATCTTGACGGCAAGCCCCTTGCATATGTAGGGACCCTGGCTAGTGTTGGTACCTTAAGCAGGAGGTTCTTTAACTCCTCCTAGGATTAAATAAGTAATCACACAATGCATTTCAGTACTATTTCGCATAATTCAATTAAATATAGTGCAAACTGATTGTCCACATACAAACGGTTGTGGGTGCTATTGAAAAGTGGCTGCACAAGTATTGCAGTCGGGGATCTAAGTGAAAGCAACACATCCTTAATAAGAGCACACTCAGGTTCTCGCAATATATTTTATACTGCGTGTGGAATGGGCTTCCACGAGAGGTCGTTGAGGCCCCATCAGTGCGGGTGTTCAAGGATAGGCGGGACATGCACATGGTGGGCATGTCGTGAGCGGAGCCAGCTGGAGCCAGGGGTCAGACTAGATGGCCTGGGAGGCCCCTTCTGACCCGCTCTGTTTCTATGTTTCTATTCTCAGACCTTAAAGATGCAAAGCTACTCCAGATGCTCCAAAGATCAGGAACTGATTTTTCTGGCACTTTTGTACAGGCTTCTGGACACACATGTTTTAATGTGTTAATACTAGAGCATCACATCAAGAACATCCCTAAATTTTCTATGATGTATCTTCTCTATTGTCTCTGCAACGCAAACGTCTGAGAGCAGACAGTAGTGGCACCACTCTCAAGAGAGCCGGATTCCAAAAAGGTTTCAGGTGTCAAGCCTTGCACTGACCTCAGTCAGCTTATCTTGAAACTCAGGTACCAGGGACAGTGATAATTTCATGCATTCCTATAATGGAGAGAAAACTATTTGCTTAAGATAACGGTGTACTTGAAAAGGCATTTGTACTGTCCGCCTCCTGACCGCCAACATAAACCTGTAATATGCCTACTGCATATTTTAGAGAATACAAACAGCCATCTACAATCCCTGACTCCACCATGCCATGGATGGAGATAGAACAGGACACAACATAAATCGCTTTTGGACCCAGCTGGATTCAAACAGGGAACGTCAGGGCCACCTCAGGTAGAGGGGCATCCCAGACTGCAGAAAGAGCAAAACAAACCAACAAAACAAAAGACCAGCTCTCTCTCTCTGCAGATTATCAGCCAGGGCACTGCTGCTTTGATCTTTGCCTAAACAACTAGGCCTTGGCTGTGTAGCTCGCTAGGCTATTCACACCCGTCTTCTTGCTTTTTTATTCTCCTGGCTGTCATTTTCCTGCAATGCAACTCCCAGCTCCCGCAAATGGATTCCTGGGCTCTGTCCCAGGTGTGTGACTGACTGGGACGTTGCTGGCACTTTTACTGTGCCACCTTTGCATGGGACTAACTTCTTAAGCCCCTTGGGTCCAGCTAGTTTCTGCTCTCCAGTGCTGACAGTGACTCCTGTTTTGCTCCCCACCTTTCCAGTTACGAAGAAGCACAATGACAAAACCATGCATCCTCAGCAAAAAGATTTCACGGGGACTAAAGTCCGAGCTGTCATTAAAAACCTCCTTCAGTGGCCCCGTCTTCAATATACAGTATTAATCGTGATGGGATAACACTAGAACTGTGGGGAGGAAGTGATAAAGAAAGTAGGCCACAGCTGAGAATGCCCACCAAGACTCAGCCAGCAGGAGGATGTGTCGCAGGAGTTTGGGAGTTGACGAGCAGGCATCGGAGGGGAGACAGCTACAACCTACAGCCCACCCTTGCACACTGCTCAGTGCGCCAGCTTTACACATGAGCGTGTAAAGAGAGGCTGGTTTTAGCCATAGAGATTGCTGAGTATCATTATTTGCTTGCTGTCGACTCCGATCCTGTCTGTGAGGCAGTTACAATTCACACAGCCATAAACATCTCATGGACCAAAGAATTCTCAATGGGTAGGGGTTCAGACAAAACCATTTGGCAAATCTATCAACATTTGTTTAGATGAATACTTTCCAAGAAACTCGTGTTGGAAGATATTGTAAAGCAGAAAACAGACCTCATTTTAAGAACTGCTGCAAAGCAAAGATTCGGACAAGGAGAGCAAAGAAAAAATAACCCTTCCTCAGGAAGCAAAATGATAAGTCCACAAGGAAGAACAGTCATTACTAACTCATGCTGTGACCCTGCAAAGAGGGGACTCCAGATTCAAATAATGTGAGGAACACAGATTCCCCCTTAGCAAAACCAGATGTTTTCCTGCCACTTGGAGCCAGAAATCTGAACACTATAATAAAGAATCATTCACCAGCATTTCCTTTACTGTTCCCTATCTTATGCTGTAGGAACTGCAAACTGAACACTACCCATCAAAAAATGCAGCAAGATTAGATGGGGATCAATTTGCTTCCTAGGAAAAGATTCAGAAAGCAACTTACAAACAGAAGTAAACGACCCTATGAGAAGATATGCAACTCCTCCAATTAGTATTTTTTGTGTGGTTACTGTTTTTAAGGAAATCGCCAACCACACCAGCATCACTAGAATTCACAGTAGATGAAAGCGCATCTAGAGGCTTGGATAAAATTTCACCAAGTGCACCATCCCGTGCAGTGGCTTGGAATCTGATCGGAGAGGATTGCGGCAACTAATCAAGCACAGAAGGAGTTTGGACGCAAGGACTGAGTGCAGGAAACGCAGAGGCATCCATCCCCTTCAGCCAACTGACAAGGAGGGAATTTCTCATAACCCAGCGGGGAGTTGCTCCTTCCTCCCCAATTCCTGGAATGTGCCCCCCCTCACCCAGGACTAGCTCCAAAATTGCATTTGCCAAAGCAAAAAGAACTGCACTGGTTGCAGGGAGAAAGGGAGGCTGCTCTGCAGCCCTGGGGCCAACCCCAACCTCCGAACCCATTCCTGAGGCTGGACTTAGCACCCCAGGTGTGTCTGGAGAGCGTCCAGTAGCCTCAGCTCTGCACCGTAAGTGGCACAGGGTGTGTGCACTAGCACATCACACTAAATCACCGCAGAGATGACCAACGGTAGGTTGCTTGTGTACCTGAAAGACAGTCAAGTTCTCCGTGGGTTTCCCGATTCCCTTTGGTCCTCCACCCCTCTTCTCAGAGGACTGCCTGGCTGTCTTGCCTCCTCTCCCGGGAGCATCTGCGACCCCTTTTTCTCATGCCACTGCTTTTTTGCAGCAAGGGAGAAAAGTACAAGTTGTATGACAGCATGGAGTTTGGACTGCTGGTTGTCAAAACACAGGCTTCCTTTTTAAGCAAAGTGTCTGATAGGCCTACCCAGGCTTATGACTTATGTCATATACATATGTTTCTATATATATATTGATATTTCCCAGTCAAAACCCCCTAAGAGCCCTGTCAAAATACCCAGTTTAAAAGGACTTTTGCTCCCATAAATGCAGCAGCTTGCTCTCTTCCCCTTTCCTGAACACCTTGAATCTCAGGAAAGAGTGGAAAAATGTGAGGACAATGAGAATACTCCGGTCCACTCCAAAAAACTAAAGGGTCCTGTCACAAAGCAGATGATCTACTGGCCATCCCTTTTGCAAGCAAAGATCATTTACGGCTTTGTCTCCCTTTGACAGTTTGTGGGATTCAAATCTGGGAAGAAACTTCCCGATTCCAGTGCAGCCATTAATTAATGCAAGACTTTCTCATTTCTTTGTTTTAGTTTCACAGATTATAAAATACGGAAATCCATATCATAAGATTGCTGCAAAGATTACTGGAGTAAATTGCTGCATAAGATTTGCAGAAACTATTTTAAAGACGACTATAGCCGGTCTGGCTCACCGCTTAGGTTTTAACCATTGTACCATGCTTCCCACAATGGTAGTTTAGGGCACGATCCTATGTGTATTTAACAGGAAGAAGTCTTACAACTCCCACAACTTGGCTGGATGGGGAATGCAGGTAGTTTTAAGACTTTTTTCGGACAAGATGCATAGGATTGTGCCCTGAAAGTCAGATTAGGACATGGAGCAGCTGCATGCAAAGACATGAAGATCACTGACTAACATCCAGAGTAGAATCACATTTTTCACCATCAAACTTTAAAGTCCTCCCATGTGAAACTCCAAGTGTCACTTCCCAGCTGAGGCCTTCCAATATTTCAGATACAAGTGAGAGCAGGTCCCAATATTCACTGAACTAAAGCTGCTGAGTTTCACTGCTAGCGCTTCTTCATAAACCATGCCAACCTAGGTGACTAAACATAATGGGCTGTAAGAGTTCACCCATGAAGTCCTGAGTATACTTTATCACCGAGCATTTCAAGACCGTGCCGCTCAAAGCTAGAGTCCACCGAAATGCTGAGAACTGCAGCCAAGCAAGAAGTCAGCCTGGGCGGCAAGCAAAATTAATTCACCACGTTCACCTTCAAAACAGGGATGCACACCAAACTTCCAAAACCTGACACAGCTAAGCAAATGCAACCCACCAACCACAGACTGTAACTTTGCAGGAACTTCTTACTTCCCCCTTAGCTGCAGTCCCAGGCAAAAATAGGTGCACAAAGCCAGTGGGCTCTCTTTCATACATCCTGAGCAATAGTCAGTGACAACTCACAGGGAACACAAAGCAGGCTTGTGCCTCAGTTGCCACCTGGAACTAGAGAAATAACACTTTGAGAAGACAATTAAAAGCAATTTTTCATTCAGATTCCATATGAGATTTAGTTTACTCTTCATTCAGACCATTCACTTAGGGTTAAACTTTCCGTACATGCCTAAAATACTTTAAAACTAGATTCTGCACAAATTTCACTTCCTTCCAAGTAGCATACTTCTTCAGCCTCCCACGTAAAACATATGCACAGTTAACAGTTGGCTACTAGAAAGGATAGAAGCACATACATACGGATTTAACTGTGTGTTTGGCAGTTCAGTCCAGCCCAGGTGCAAAAGTAAAACTCCAAATACAAGCTGGAAGCATCACTGGGACATGGTGGGGGACAGATTAACTTTGGAGGTAAGGAGAGAGGCATAAATCTGCCCTGCAGATCTATGCAACAGTTAAGATTTTATGTACACTAATGTGCATTATACAGATCAATGTTGGTGTTAAGCACAATTAACTGAAACGCCATATGGATGCACATACGTGTGTACACAGCCCGACCACCTAACACATCCATACCATCCTCACAATGAAAAAGTTGCCCAGCTCTGTGTGTTTCCTAAACGCATATTTGATTTATATTGTGAATGAAATGAATTCAAGTGCCACAACTTACAAACCTAAGTAGAAGACTATGAGCAAAGTGGCAAATTAACTTTTGCGGGTTTAATTGAAGGGCTACCATACAGGAAAAGAAAACAACTAGTCAGAAAAATTTTGTTGGAAAAGCAGATGGATACAATTTCAGGAGGCATGTATTGCTATACACACCCATTAGAAATCGGGGCATGAAAGTTACCACCCCACAAAGACTTTTAAAAGCTCCCCTACCCACAAATATCTGTTAAAATTTGTAGTTCCCCCTTAAAGAGCAAACCCTTTTGCCAGTACTTGGTGTACCACAGGAAACCAGAAGAATAGTATTTTCAAGCGTGCTTTGCATAAGCTGAAAACAAAAAGATCCTTGGCCACATGGCACAATCTCAGGATTGTGCTTTGCAAATTTTCAGCTTAAGCAGATCCCATCAAGTGTTATACTCCTGATATAACACTCAGGAGTTAACTCATGTTAGAAAAAGATCTCAGAGTACAAGAGCAGATGGCTATATTTTGATCCTGGGAACATGAGTTCTTCCTTTTTCACTAGAAACGGGACTTCAAAGAAGTTGAATTAGAAGTTCCTTCTAAGTCACACACCAGTCAGCAGTAAAATGCCTCTGAACAGTATGTTCGTCAACGTGGTAGTCATGCTATAAAAACATCTTCGCTCTGGCACGTCTCCCTCCTTAAGTCTAAAGTATTTTTCCTCTTGATCCCAAGCAACAGGTGACCCCAGCCTTGGGGCAGATGTTTTCCAGTTACGATACTTGTAGGGCAACAGCACTGCGGGGTAGATTCAGTTGAGGATCTTTGACAGGCCCCACAGCCACCTGAGAACGTCATGGAAGCAAGTCCCGTGAGCTCCCAAAGCCCAACCCGCTAACCACTGCGCCACACTGCCTCTCACAACGCGCCTGCCAGGTCGATCAGGCTGAGAATCCACGACCAGCCCCAGACGCCTCGGCACAGCTCGAAATCACCCCGGGGCGAGAACCGCCATCCGCCGGGGCAGCCCCGGCCCGCCGACCCAGGAGCCCCTCTCCCTTCCACGACGCCCCGGCCAGGTAGGCGCGGCGGGCGGTCCGTGCCTGGCCGCCGAGCGGTTGGCTGCCCGCCGTGCGCTCGCTGGAGCAGGCGGGATATAAGTCTCGCGCGCAGAAAAGGGCGCCCGTGAGCGCCACGGGGTCGGGAGCCCCGGCCCGGCCGCCCGCCCGCCACGACGCCCCGGCCAGGTAGGAGCGGCGCCAGCCTCCCGCGCAGCCCGAGGGCGAGCCGCCCCGCCGGGCCTCCCGCCTCACCTGAGGCGCCGCCGGGCAGCGCCGTGCCCGCGTCCGGCAGCCCCGCGTCCATGGCGCCGCTCCCCTCAGCCGCGTCATGTGAGGCGACGGCGGCGGCGGCGGCGGGGGCCTGCCCGGCGCCCTCCCCTTCCTCTCGGCGCCGCCCGCCTCCTTCCCCTCGCGCCAGGCCGGGCCGGGCCGGGCCGGGCCGGGCCGCGGCGGCCTCGTGCCCGCTGCTCTGGGGGCGGCCCGCGGCCCTGTCCGCGGCTCCGCAGCAGGACCCGCCTGCGCCGGGCCCCGTGGCGCGCGGCGGGACAGCGCCGTGCTCCGGGCCGCTGCTGTTTTCCTCTTCCCGCTGCATCCCCCTTTCCTCGCGTGCCGTGCCTCTTTCGCTGGCGCACGTAAAGGCGGCCTTATTGTACTGATGGATCCTAGTGCGTGCCACGAGCTGGCTGGCTGGCTGGCTGGCTTACCTCCCTGCCTGCCTCCTTCCTTCCTTCCTTCCTTCCTTCCTCTTGGCCGAGGAGTAAGATGAAAATGCTTTAAAGAAATAAATTGCACCATCAGAATTCCCCACCTCCCTAAAGACCACGTTGACTTTCAAGCATGCTTCTTGTCTTTGCTGCCTTTCAGACTTCATGTCTTGAGGCTTTGGTGTGATGTGTAAACTGGCAGACGTGCCTTGCTGGGTTTACTCCTGTGTGTTGCCATCCAATCTTTTTAAAATGTACTGTATATCCAGGGGATGCTCAAGCAATCTGGAATAAATACTGTGTTGTATCATTAGATCTGATAAGCTGATAAAAATAAGAATCTTTAGGTGTCATGTCATCATTCTCCACTAGAAAATTACTTCTCCATAGGCGGGCTGGCAAACTAATGAAACGGAGTGGCAAGGGAAGATAAGCAGAGAACTGATGGCTGTGTCATTCCTCATTAACTTCCCTTATCTCACTCCACATTTTTGTCCGCTCTTCTACTCTTGAAATTCACACTATAACATGGTTGTCATTTTTACTTTATTTTTTCTAAAGCTCCATATGCATTGCCTGGAGAAGAAAACCAACAGCCACGCTGAAGCAATCCCTTTATTAAAGCCAACCAAAAAATCCATAAAATTATGTAAACGTGTGAGTTTACATAACATTTCATCAGGCTAGATGATACACAGCCTGATGAAGTGTTCTGAAGAATTTGAAAGCTTGCACATTTTTGTAGAAATTTCATTGGCCGTAAAGAAGGTCAGCTGGGAATACGTGCAGGAAGATGCTTTTAACCAAGTTCAGTTATTGGCCCACCTGCCAAGCAGCTCTGTAGAATTTCAGCTGGCTCTTCCTAGCCCTTCTGCATCCAGCACATGTACCCTCCAACCCTTCCCTTTTACTTTTCTAGTGCTGAAGAAATGTGGCATCACCATCTTATTCCACGCTTCCCACAGGCAGCAGCTGCCACAAGAAACCTCACTTATGGCGTGGCAATATGGCTCTCTGGGCAGTTAACGAAACATAATATCAACATATGCAATAAAACAGTACGATTAAATCTACATAAATATGAAGCAATACAATAACAATAGTAGCACACAATAAAAACCTCGCAATAAAACCCCCATGGCAGCCACAATTCAGATTAATTCAAAGGGAGAGTAGCATTAAAATACAATAAATACCAGATAAAGAAGCATAGAACATGCATAGCCTTTGTTACCCAGAACATCTGCATATGGAACACAGACACCCCCCCCATATAAAAATAAGTAATACGCTTATATAGACCAATGGCCTGGGCATGCATGTTTGGACTGGGAACTCTGGGATCTGATGGGCTTCGTCTGCATAATAATAATAAACACAGGACTGCACCCAAACGTTTTTGTTTCAACATCTTTAGCCACTTTGGCCGGACTACTAGTCCAGCAAGCCCAGAAGTAGGGAATTCATTCATCATATTCCTTCCTGCCCTGTCCTTCACCTGTACTGCTGACAGAAGAAACTTTGCATGAGTTGGAAAGAATGGATGTTTGGGGGCAAATCCTCGTTTTGATTCTTCCACTATCTTTTGTGGGATGAAGGAACGCCAAGACAACCTCAGCCTCCATGTGCCCTTCTTCCTTTAATAGGATGCCCATCGTCCTCCTAGTTTGTGGGGTGATGGGCAGCCAGACAGGGTAACATCGGAAACGTTAAATGGGCAGAATCGAGGACCAGTATTTGCAAGCATCTTAGATCTAATTTTTAAAATTACTGAAAAACATTGCCCAGGTATGCAGAAGGTTGATAATTAACTCCTCCAGCCCTATTAGAAAGAATGTTATCTCTGAATGACCACGACAAAGATCAATATTGGCTGGATCAATTTTCTCTGGCATGCTAATAAACTTACTGTAAAACATTGGACATGTGCATGACTTAGTAGTCCCTGAATCACAAGGGCTTCTGGGAGCAGATGTCACAGACATTTGCAGATCTACTTTCTGCCCCCTCCTGATTTCTAAAATATAGAATTGCTACCAGATTCTCAGCGGAGTCTGAATAATGTTGTGGTTTATAAAGCACTTTGCTGAGAGAGTTTCAAAGTTCCAGAATGCCAGGGAATACAGTTCCCGGAATGCTTGGCCATTGGTCTTGCTGGCTGAAGCTTCTAGTAGTCCCAAAGTCTGGAAGGCACCTAAACCATCCGCTAATCCTGATCCTCTCCCATAGAACGCAGGCAGAGCCGCTTGACTGCTTGCGCAGACTGCCAGGGATAAGCATCCTTGATGGCCCTCTTTTACTGGAGCCTGAGGCCAAGATTGTCCACAATATTGTGTTCCCCATCATCCTGTCTGGGTGTGAATGCTGGACAGTGAAGGAAACCGATGAGAAGACAAGGGGTGTGATCCGGGTGCCAGGAAGAGCTTTGTGGATACTGATAGAAAGATGAACAAGTGGACTCCAGATCAAATCAGGCCAGGACATGCCCTGGAAGCAACAATGAGGAACTGAAGCTGTCCAACTTTGCACACCTCGTGAGAAGGCAAGGCTCAGTGGGGGTAACAATCATGCTAGGGGCATAAAGGGCCAAAAAAGACGAGGAACACCAGCCGTCAGACAGATTGAGTCCCTAAAGGAGGCCACCACCGTGAGTTTGCAAGAGCTAGAACACATGAAAAGCCATGCTGGATCCGATCCCAGCTTCATCCAGTCCTGCACGCCTTGCACGAGGCAGCGAGCCGGCTCCACAGGATCCCTCCAGCAGGACAGGCGCTAGGCCTCCTCCTCCGGGGGAGAAGGAAGCACACAGTCCACAAGGACGGCTCAACGGGACCGTCAAGGGCAGGAGACCTCGGGGGCTTTCTGTTCCTCCCGTCACCATAAAGCAAGCCATTTGAAGCAAAACCTTAGAAAGTTTAAAATGATGTTAACACACGCGACAGCGGTAAACTTTATTTCTTTCTAAAGGGGCAGCTATGCTAGTTGTGTAAGTCTTGTGGCAATGTAAGGTCTAAAAATGCAACCCTGTGCATGATTAGGAAGGGGAAAAAAGGCTCACCACGCCAGCATGTCCCAGCCAGCTATATCAACATATGCATAAGATGGCACTTTAAAGGCTTATTTAGCAGTTTTTAAAAACTGTTTTGATATTTGTAGCAGTGTTGGTATTTTATTGAGCATATTTCTGATACACAGATTAGGGTGTTTAGGAAGATGAATAATGAGGCTGCAGTTAACAAAGCAGAAATAAACGACAAGTCCTTAAAGATGCAATCTTGCACCTCTGGAGACAGAAAAATTCTCCAAATCTGACTAAATCTGCATAAGATATGCCCTCCCACCCCTTGAGATCGGCAACAGATGCCCTTCTCCGGGAACCCTCCGTGAATATTAGGAGGGTGAGTACCCGGAGGAGGGCCTTCTCTGCAGTGGTGCCCCACCTATGGAATGTGCTCCCCAGAGAGGTCCACCTGGCACCATCGTTATTTGTCTTTTGGCACCAGGCTAAGACCTTTTTATTTAAAACTTATTTTAATTCTTAACTTAGTATGTATTTATAGGATTTTACATTTTTAAGCCAAGATGTTACCGGGCTTTTTAATCTTTAATTATATAAATTGTTATTTATATGTTTTAATGATGTTGTGAGCCGCCCAGAGGCTTTGTTGCAATGGGGGTGGCATAGAAATGTTTTAAATAAAATAAATAAATAAATAAAGATTGTGCCTACAGAACTTGGTAGAAGCTGAAAGACTTGCACATTTATTCTGGCCTAAACTGTCATGAACACTCTTTAAGGCGACACAGCTGTTTTTTTTAAATGCAGGCAATAATCCCATGCATGCTACCCAGAGCAATTTACTCCGTATAGGCTTGCCCTAATGAAACTACTTTCAGCTGTGAGGATGACGTCATCCACTCACCTTCCGTCCTCGAATCACGGACACTCCCCTTCCACTTTTTTTTTTTTTTTTTTGCAGAGGATCACGTGAGCAGTACAACGCTGATGTAGCGGTGCTCGGTGGGTTATACCATTCCTTGATGGTGACATAAACCAGGTGTTTCCTGAAAGGAATCAACAGTATATTTCGATAAAATATTTCGTGATGTTTAGACAAACTTTGCCTATTTTTATTATTACACTTGCTGTAATGTATGTGTGCAAGAGATGCGTTTGGATCCTCTCCCCTCTGATAACGTTACTATAGTCCATGTTGGTGTTAAGCCGTACCGCTGGACGATTCTATTTTGGCCATTTTGAACGGGGGACCTACAGTCAGGTAATCCTAGGATTACCTTTTCTTTTCCACTAGGTGTGTGTGTATGCGTTTAAATAAATATGTATTCAGACACTGAAATAAAAAATCTAAAAGTTGATATTGTTTATTAAAAAGCACGCTAAATAAATACCATAACTATTCTCCCCCTTTCAGACCCTGAGATGACTGATCCGAGCACCATCTAAGGGCGGTTTCCGGAAGTACGCCTCCATGTTGGACTAGCCCACATAAGTTCGTTAAAGGGGACGCTTATAGACTGAAACTGTCGCATTGAAATAAACTAATCGCAGAGAAAGTGCAAGAAAAATAAAGATGACGAAATATATCGCTAGTCCTATGCAATTCCCTATAAGGTTCTAGTTTAGGATATCTCCCCTTTCCGATAACATTGGTATAATCCAAGCTTACTGTACAGTTTACGAGTAGACGATTCCATTTTGCTCTCGTTAAAGGGGTGGAGGCAATCCAGCCTTCCTCTACGATTTCCTTTCAATTTCTACCACTATAATTGCTCCATGTATGCATTCGGGCAGTTGAGGAGAACGAACTCAAACCATCGTTCTTTTTTAGGGGAAGAAAGGGAATTGATTCCTCCCCCCCGCCAGGTTTGGTTTCCGCCAGCCTCGCGAGGCTTCCCGTGGCCTCTCGCGCACATGGCCGGCAATAGGGAGCCTGCCCGTGCGCGCGTGCGCCCTTTTCCCCTCCCCCTCCCTCCAGGCCGAGCGTCCCTCCGTGCGCGTGTGTGAGGCGAGCGGGAAGGCCGCGCAGCCCCTCGACGCCCGTTTCCCATGCAGGAGACCGAGGAGAGCCTGGCGGCGGCCGCGGACAGCGCCGCCGGGGCCGAAGCGGAGAAGTCCGGAGGCGGCGGCGGCGAGGACTCGGAGGCCGACCAGCCGGATGGGCCTTCCGCGGAGGAGCCTGAGGGAAAGCAGGCCGAGCCGGAGCCCCCCCAGGAGCCCGAGAAAGACGGCGGCGGGAAGAAGGACGCCGACAGCGGCGAGGCGGCGGCGGCGGCCGAGGAGCCCGAAGAGCAGCCGCCGCCTTCGCCGCCGCCGCTCGCCGCCGTGACGAAGCCGCCCTCTCCTCAGCAGGAGGAGCCGCCTTCGCCGCCGCCTTCGCCGCCGCCGCCCCCGGTCGCCGCGCCCGCCGCGGAGGAGCCTCCCGCCCGGGAGGGGTCTCCCGTCGCCGCCGCCGCCGCGGAGGAGCCGGGGAGCCCCGCGGAGAGGCTTGAGGAGGAGCAGGGGGAGTCTGCGGGGAGCGAGCGGGAGGAGGCGGACGCGGGCGAGAAGTCGCCCCCGCAGCAGCAGCAGCAGCAGCCGACGCCCGAGGACGCGGTGCCGGAGGAAGAGATCTCCTTCAGCGACCCCGAGGACTTCGTGGACGACATCGACGAGGACGGTGGGTGGCGCGGGGCCCGGCCCGGCCCCCCTTCCGGGGCGACACGTGTTGCTGGAGAGCGCCGGCGGGGCGGGGAGGAGAGTGACGGAAGGGCAGCGCGGGGGGTGCGAGGCCATCAGAAGAGCCCGGCCGCGCGGGCCGCTCGTTCCGCCGCTCGCTGGGACAGCGCTGCTCCGCCCCGTCGTCGGGCCCCTCTGAATGCCTGGCAGAAGCTGAAACCCTGCAATACAGTGTGATGAAACATCCCGCGGAGCTGCTGCCTTAAAGGCATTGGTGGAAGCAATCCTGAGCGACTTTAGACAGGAGAAAAGATTGCACCTACCAATATGCTCCAGCCTGGGAGTTGCAGCCCCTTTTCCTGTTTAAACTGGCATGTAGTCTGACCCAGGGATGATAAGCAACCCTCGCCTTCTGTATGAGGGTGAGCATCTACACCTGTCACCACTAGACTTACCCATGCTGGCTGTGGCTTATGGGAGCTGTTTCGACAACACCTGTTTGCCTACCTCGGGTGCAGCATCCTACTTTCAGTGGTGGTTAGCTGTGTTTGGGGTATTCACTAGCATATTGCCTTGAATAGGGAGCTTCTGTAGACCAACAAAATTGTAGGACTAGCCTTGCAGGAGGAGGCAGAAGGCCTCTCTGATCCAGCATTGTGTCTCCAGTAGCAGTTGGACATAAGCCTCCAATGGTGCCAGAGTGCAGAGGTGAATTTCATTCCTGATAGTTGTCATTGAGATTTGCACTGCCTTTGTGAGGTTCCATCTAAAGCAGCCATGTTACTAAGCCATTCAGTTACTAGCCTAGACAAAATTTTATGAGCCTGTTTTTGTTTTTGTTTTATCCTTATGAAGGGAGTTTATGAGTAAAAGGCAGCTACATAAAATGTTTTGTGGGTAGCAGTTGACAAAGAAGCAGTCTTGTGTTGTCTTGTGTTGCTTCTTTCCTAGTTTCCAGAGAAAGAAGTTCTCTGGACCTCCTTTTTCAGGCCTGCTAATTCACTGGAAGGCAATCTTATGAACTTGCCTGTATGGAATTCTTGGGTGTCAGTGATGAACAGGCGAGTGGGTAAATGCACGACCAATATAAATATAGATGACTATTTCTCCATACATTTGTCTTTTTATTGCAGTTTCACAGAACTTGCTTTCCCACCAGGTAAAGTTATACCTTCATTGGTCATCTATCACATATTGATTCTACTCCCCCCCCAAAAAAAACCCCCACCACAGGCTCTTAGTCTAGCTTTACAATCCTTTTACCTAAGTTTTCTAGCCTGACAGAGAAGAAGGAAAGTGACTTTTTAAAAACCTGATCATACTTTTGTTGTCATTGAGTGTTTAAAAGGTTTTGCTAGTGTATATGATATATGACATAATTTAATAAACCAGAAAGGGTAGATTTCAGTTATTTCTATAATGCTGTCAGAGTACCTGGTGCCTTACAGACTCCAAGAGGGCAAGTCCTTGTCCTGATACTCAACATAAACTTTGCTATAAGAAGCAGTGAAGTGGAGGCAGGGTAGAGGAAAAGCAATATGCTGCTGTTGGTTACATATTGTTTCAGTGAAATCAATAAGTATTATTATTGGAGTTAATAATCACCACGATAATGATGCTAGTAGCATGTTTCATGAACATACACAGGGGTGAGAGAGAGCTGCTTTTTTCTTTTTCTGCATACATCTCTCTGTCTCACCAGATAGTAAGGCTGAAAGCATAAGAGTGAAGCCTGAGAGAGAATAAGCAAAGAGCACTACTGTTGCTGTAATGAGACTTAAATGCTTGGATGTAGAAGTCCTAAAATGATGATTGATGATTACTTGACCACTTTGAGTTATTCAGGGGAGAACAAAAGAAACCCAGTTATCTAGACCTTGCTTAGAAAAAACAATTGCTTCTAATTTTGTGTCTGAGTATCATCAGTTGAGTTCACTCAAATGGTAAATTTTGATATCTGGGTAATTATAATGGCTGCAGTGATAAATCCAAATATAAAAGATAGAAGAAGGATCCATCTTGTAAGTATTTTGTGATGGTGAGCACAGGTTATGTCACTGTGAACACATTAACAATTATGAAGATACGTTGGCTTAGTTTTTGGCTTAAATGCATATGTTATCCATTTATAGGCGGTTCAGTACACACCCTCCCAAAACATCTACATTTTTAAACCATAGAAGTTTTTATTTATTTATTTTTCAATTTATGTCCTGCCTTTTTCCTACAAAGGGCTCAAGGCAGCTTACATCATTCTCCTCCTCCATCTTATCCCCACAACAACAACCCTGTGAGGCAGGTTGGGCTGAGAGTCTGTGACTGGCCCAAAGTCACCCAGTTGGCTCCATGGCTGAGCGGGGACTCGAACCTGGATCGCCTGAGTCCCAGTCCCATGCTCTTAACCACGACACCACACTGGCTCTCAATAAAACATCTTGTTATAATACAAGAGCATGATTTAAATCACTATCTGTTGAAATAGTTCACAGACTGACAAGAGATCTGTATCCAATATTAACTTGTCCACCTGGATCATAGTTTTAACTTCCCGAGCCGGTATCATATGTGTGAATCAAAGATTGGAAGTCGGGGAGCTCCTACTTGTAAGGTTAACCCTACTAGGGTCAGAGTGGTACTTGAAGTGTGCTTTGTTGCTCATTCAGAGAAGTTCTTTCAGGGAAAAATTGTTACTGAATTTAAGGGTAATATACAGGTATACAGAGCCTTAGTTTATACTCCATAATTCTCTGAAAGCCCAACTTAGATTTACAGACTGACAATTTTAAAGGTTCCTGTTGGTTCCTGCCTTCACACATGCACATGGTTCACACACTAAATCAGGGCATGAAGACAGGGAATTCAGAAATCCTTTTAACCCTTACCAGGCCTGGGGCATCATACAGTACTGCTGTGCTTCTGCTAGCTCTTGCACACGTGGACACAACTGCTAGTGCAACAGGAACTAGCCCTTTCTCCTTGAGTTAAGCTGATCTGCCCCATTCCAGAAATGGATGTTTCTGCTAGTTTCTGTGCACTTACTGCATGGTATTTTAGTTCCCTGTGAGCACCCGGCATGTGCTTAAATAAAAACCTACTTTTTCTGGCCCATCATTATCACCTGCTTCACACATAACAATAAACCACTGTTTAATTAACTATACTTTGTTAAATTGTGGGTTGGTACGTAGTAATGTGGATATATGTACTGTTAACCATACACAACTAATGAAGAAAACCCATGGCTTTTTAGGTTGTGAAACATGGGTTGCTTAAACCATAGGTTGTAACTATGTGTGACTCATGGGTGGTTTTGCTAGGGTAGTAGAGTTGCTATATTAGGGGTAGGATAAGTACCTGCTTACCTGATCACAGTTATTCCAAAGAAGGAAACTTCCATGATACTAATTAAAAATTAGTCCTTTCCTGTGCCTCATAGAATACGTTGCTGTGTCTGTTTGCACTTTGTGAGGCCTTTGATTTTCTTAATTTGAAAATGTTCCCTTTTTTAAATTATGCTTTAAAGAAAATGATGCCTATTTTTGATTCAGATACTTCAGAGGTATATGACTGCAGGAACATTGTCATCTTGTAGTTTCGAAGTGACTAAAGCAACCCTATAGGTATCCCCAGTTTATGATAGAATACATGTTCCGCCCACCTCTCTTTCTAACTGGTGTATTATGGTATAATAGATTGGAAGCCTCTCATTTGACCATGTTCCTTTATATCTCTGGATAAGAAATATCTTTAATATATTTGGCTGCCATGTGTGTTCTGGAATTTGGTTACTCAGAGGATGCTGAGAGACTGCTAATTTGAGCTCAGTTGTTTGTGCTTTCTGAAATGCAGCTGTATGCTTCATGGCATCATTTTTCAGCTAATATGAATGCAAAAGGTGGATGTCCAAATGCAGTTTTAAACTGGACACTTATAGTATTGAATGGATATGAAGTACAGCAATAAACCGTATTAATGATACCTAGTTTAAAGCCATTATTGTATAAATCAGCATGGTAGAATATTTTGTTGGCTTTTTGTACATACAGTAATCCACATTGTAGGGAGATATCAAGAGAACCAGGCTTGATAATTATTTTTTTGCTGTCACCCAAAAGGAGAATATTATAGATGGAGTAAGTGAACTTAGAGAACTAGACTACTGGACTGGCAGAAAATAACACATGTTTGGACTTAAGTTCCTGGCATTCCTAGCCATTGCCCATGCTGGCATGGGGTTCTTAGCACTGAAGTGTAAAACATCTGGATAGCAAACTTCTGCCCACTACTGAATGAGTGGATGCAAGAGTTGTCTCAATTTGATACGTAATTAAACTAAATACCTCTTTGAAAGCAAGGAAAACTGGTTAAGCTGCCATAATTAAAGGGTTTGACTCTGCTGTTTGTTCTAATTATAATGATGCTACAGTATTCGATGTGTTCGGTTCAGTTCAGTTGATGTGCCTGAATGATTTTTAAAGGTATTTTTGTAGTGGTACACAGCGTAGTGGCAAACCCTGTAGTGCTGTCCTTAGGCTCCATTGGTCTTTTATCAGAAGGTAGAGAGCTGACATTGTAAGGCAAACAGTGAAAGATAGAGCATCTGAGCAGTATGGTAGCGTCCATTTTTGGCTTTAAAGGGTTGGAACAGGCCTAAAGGAAAGGCAGGTAGGCGCCGTGCTAAACAGAATTGCTTGCTCCTTGGTGGTTTATCTAAAGGGAACTACCACTGGATTGTAAATGTGAGGGAAGTGCACAGCTATTCTAAATAATTTTTAGTGTGCATAGGGGCAATGATTGCGAGCCAGTTATGTTGCGAGCTAGGGGACATTATTTAGAAACGTGTATATTAAATTTACTAACCTTTATATTAAATTAATATGCTCAGTATTGATTGTAGGCTAAAGGTATAAATTAGTTTTCTTTATATTACCATAGGAATTTAATCCAATGCTTTTTTCCTGCCAGCAGATAGTCAATCCAAACTAACACTGTTAGTAGATTTTATCTTTTCAGTACAGTTGTGTGATGTGGCTGTCTCCCTACTTCAGCACTGTATATTCAATTTCTCCTTACCTTACTCTCCACAGAATTACTTGAAGATATTTTGCAAGAGCGTCCACAGGAAGCAGATGGAATTGATTCAGTGATTGTGGTGGATAATGTTCCGCAGGTTGGACCAGATCGTCTTGAAAAACTGAAGAATGTTATCAACAAGATTTTCTCAAAATTTGGAAAGATCACCAATGAATATTACCCAGAATCTGATGGACAGACTAAAGGGTGAGTGCATAGGCATAGGTCTGTAATTTTTGACTGTCATTGTTAGGCATGCAAGAAAAGGTGATTGCCAGGTTCTTCCACCTTGCAATAAAACTCCGCACTTCACAGTCTTTCCAGTGGGAAGATACAGGTGAGAACAGTGCCAATGGTGCTGGCATGGGCAAACCTATCCGATGCCAGCCCTCTCTGCTGGAATGGCAGCTGGCTTTGGTGATCTGGATAGAGGTACTCAAGGAATCACTAACTAGCAGTGACCAAGGAAGCTCTCTGGCAGCCTGTCCTGTGGGAAAACGCTTGGGTAAAGCGATGCCTTGGGCCCTCAGAGGCAAGGTGTGGTGCATCCAAGCAACTAGGCACTGTGGAGGGAGTGGGGATTCCTGCCTGCTGTCCCTTTTCCCAGTTAATCTCTGGTGTCAAATTTGGGAAGAAGCCTGGTTATTTATCGCACCAAGCAGAGCTCTCACACTGGCAACTGAAGATGTCAAGACTTGTGTTGTAAGGATGAGGAAACCATGAGTTTCTCTTGGCAAATGGGACTAAAAATGAAAAATGCACGTGGCATAAATTGCAGACCTTCACAGATTCTATCAAATGCACATGATAACTACACATAGATAGATATTCTTTGCAGCTGGGGCTATTAGAAAGAGTGAGTTATCTGATGCACAAAAATAGTAAATACCTATTTTCAGGGAACTACCAGCAGGTGAAAAATCAGGCTGGCCCCATCATGACCAGCATCAGTAGAATTTGCTTCCTCTTCCTTCCCATCTGTGACATGCTGAAATGCCAGCTAAAACTTGTGTCCGTTTTATCTTTCTCGGACAGGTCTCCCATTTGTCCCATGCGTTTTCCTTTACATGTCTAGTCTCTTGCACTGATGACACATTACATGCATGTGCGGCAAGCATGTGCACTCTGTTGCTTCTTAGCTGTTGCCATTGTTCTCTGATACAATGCAGACTGGAAAGTATGCCTTGTTCCTGCTCTTGAAATGGCACTTGCAGCTTGTGAGGGAGGGAGGCTACTCACCAAGAGCCTTGCCAGTTGCAGACCCAACTCCTGCCTGCTGCACAGTGTCCCATGGCATTTGCTCAGCTATATAAACAAGGCTGGAAGCTGCCTGGGCTGTTACATTATATTAAACAATATCCAGCTGAAGTAGATTTTGCGCAGTTCAGAGCATGTGTACTGTCACTGAATACATTACCTCTTTGGACAATATGATACCCAATGGCGGTGCCACCAGCTAATCAGCCCATTGCATTGTACTACAGGTATATTTTCCTCGAGTACAGTTCTCCAACTCATGCTTTGGATGCCATAAAAAGTGCAGATGGTTACAAGCTGGACAAGCAGCACACTTTCAGGGTCAACCTTTTCACTGACTTTGACAAGTGAGTACAGTTACGGGCACATATTTCCCTGAAAGAGAAGTGTGCAAGTTTTAAAAATGTATAACCAACATAATCGCTGTTTCAGATACATGACAATCAGTGATGAGTGGGAAATTCCAGAAAAGCAGCCATTTAAAGACTTGGTGAGTGTTCAAATGCATGTATGAAACATGTTCATTAAAGGCCTCCTCCCACACAATACAGACTTGTAGCGGCACAGGGGGAGGTGATGCCCTAGCGTCCTCTCTTAGTGCGCTGCGAAGTCCTAGTGTTACGGAGGTATTGCCATGGGAAAAGCTTGGAGTGATGTGAATGGCAGGCTGGGCAGGGCCTGAAGGTATTTGCTAGAATTCGAGCTGCCTGGTTTTTTCTCCTTTTTTAAGGGAGTTGCCAAGACATTTATAAATATAACAGCAAGATGCTAAAGAATACATAGCATTGAAGCTTATAAGAATGCAAAACTCTTGCAAGTGTTGTAAAGAATTCAGATATATAATGCATCCATGTCATGGTGAATACCTAAAATGTGTACATCAACAAACACAAGTGAATTTGGTGAATCATGGTATTCACTAATAAATTCTGGAGAGTTTGGCCACTCAAGCATTTTTCTGCACTTTCAGGTGTGAAATTCGGCTTTCCCCAGATTTCAAAAATTCACTGGGCAAACCCAGCAGTGATTCTTACATATGTTTGGCTCTGGACGGAGATATGGATAATATGGAAGGGAGAAAGGTTACTATCTAGCAGAATTGTCTTTGTTCCATAACTACATTCTCATTCTGCATTTTGTTCACTTTTCTAGGGGAATTTGCGCTACTGGTTGGAAGATGCAGATTGCAGAGATCAGTACAGTGTGATATTTGAATCTGGAGATAGGACCACTATTTACTGGAATGATGTTAAGGATCCTGTCACAATTGAGGAGAGAGCTGTGAGTGCCTGTGGGAAATTTCTCCGTGCTGATAATAGTTTGAGTTCACTGATGGTTTAAAGAAGAAATAAAAATACGCAACGTGCTTGGCGATGCATTTTGCTGCCATATGGTTCAAGGAATGTAGCTGTTCGGAGTGCATCCATATATGACATCAGGAAACTTTCTGTCAGTGGCAGTGTGCCTCAAGCTCACATATTCAGGGGATGCAGAACTTCAGAATGCCATGTGCCACAAAGAGGGTTTGCATATGCTGAGAGATTGGTTAAAGTTAGGCCTTGTTTACCCACCAGAGTAAGGGACTCAGCTTTCTTTTGTGGGACAAGGATGAGTATTACATACATTGCTGTGTGTGAAAAGGAGCTCCACTTCAGTTTCTGGATTATCTTTATCAGAAAATAATTGTTTTTACTTGATTTATACCCTCCCATTAATCAAGAACGCTTCTGGGCAGGCTGCAGTATACCATGGTCTGTGATTTTGTGCCTTGGAGCATGGCCCCCGTAGCTGATACTGTGTAACAAGTCAGCAGGCTGTGGGGGCTCACTTGGCATCCTAAAGTGGATTAAACTGTAATAACCTGCTTGGGACAAGGCTGGCAGTTCCACATGCTGAACTTCATCTGGGTGCCCTTCTGTCAAGGGCTTTAAGACTTCTGAGCCCTATGCAGAGTTCCCTAAGCACATATTTTATACACACAGACTCGAACGTGATGTGATCCAACTAATACATGCTATGTACATTCTTCCCCCTGCAGCGATGGACAGAAACCTATGTGCGCTGGTCTCCAAAGGGTACCTACCTGGCTACATTCCACCAGAGGGGCATTGCGTTGTGGGGTGGAGAGAAATTCAAGCAGATTCAGAGGTTCAGCCACCAGGGGGTGCAACTCATTGACTTCTCACCTTGTGAAAGGTATTCTGAGAAAACACCTGGCAGTCGTGCTTCAGAGAGTACATACATGTGGTCTACAGTTAAATGCCTAGTTTACCGAGTTAGTAGAGCTATTTTATATCACCCTTCAGACTTATTCCCATAGTAGTTTACAAGAAATAATAAAGTGCTTTAATATAAATAGCAACAAAACAGCAAAATGGAAAGCTGCAGGATTGGAGAATGCAGTACAGAGCAGCCAACAAGGTTACATTTGTATCTAAGAAGCATGGGTAAATAAACCGCCTTTTCCTGGCACCAGGAAGACAAAGTATTGGGTGACCCATCATGGGGAGGGCATTCTCCCACTGCAGTGCTGCTGGTGAAAAGGCCCATGTTCTGTTGTCACTGTTGTATTTCAGGCAGGAGCCCCCTCCCCCCCGCCCATGTGTGCTCACACTGAACATACTAATTTGTAGGTAGGAAAGTTGATTGTTATCTGTTGGTTGTGTATGTAATCCTGTTGGGAGGAGCCATTTTCATTGAGAAACAGGTCTGAACAGTTTTTTCAAAGAGGAGGAACCCTGAATTTGGATGAAGCGTATTGCAAAGTTCCTAGACATTCAGCTTGACAGGGTTTCCCGGCCACGGAATGTTAAACTGAATTGCAAAGTTGTTGTCATTCTTCCTTGTAATGGAAATATCTTGGGAGGTAACAGGGACTTCTTGTGTAATGGAGCAGAAATGGTTGTGGGTGTATCTCCTTGTAAAGGTTTCTAGGAATTGTGCTGCTTCCTTGGGTTGCAACTCCAGTTATCCTAGTCTGTTGGTCATGGAGACTGGGACTGATGGGAGACCAGCAGTATCTGGTGGGCCACAGCTTTCTGAGTTGGGCTTGCAGGAAACTCATCTAACTTGGCTTCTATCACAGTAGGGGAGGGGGTCTTCTGCCTCTGCCTGCATATTGTCTTCCAGTCAGGCAAGGACTATATGTAGGTCTTTTGCTTCCCTATTCCACCTTTGCGTGCACCCCCTCTCCGTTTCGAGCTATTAGGCTGCCTGGTGATTCTGTCCTGCAGGTAACGCAAACCATTTGGGCCTTCTAGGAACACCCCCACCCCATTTCTGGTTCTTGAGATGCTTCCTGATACCTTTCCTGCCTGAAAGCAGAACCCTCCAAATGCCGTAGTTTAGATTGTGCTGCTCCTGCAACAGTTCACCTGTATTAATTCCTCCCCACTCCATCTAATCTCCTGCCCCTCCCTCAGTTGTCCTTTCGGTTCCTTTGGTCTCCCAGCTTGAGAATCTATCTGCAGTTGTGGTGACTTTGAGTGAGAATGTGTCAGTTTGTGCTGAGACTCTATTTTTTCTGTAGAGTCTTTAGACATTTAGTTTAGCTAGAGACAAGGAAACGACTTCTGTTTGTTAAGGGATCGAAGCTGTCAGCAGCGTCTCCAGAAGAGTATTCTTCATGGAGCCTCCTGGCTCAAAATGAGTGTGTTATGAATGCAGCTGTTCTAAAGAAAAGGGATAAGACAGGATAGAAGGTGATATTTTCCAGGGCTGTGCCATTTGTTCATTTCTCTGTCCTCTAACGCTTGCTCTTTCAGCATTGTGTACTTTCCAAGGCACAGCGTGGAGCTAATGTTTTGGAGCACTGCCTGAGAGGTTTTAAATAGCTGTGATGAGGCTGGCCAGTGTCTTGTTAATTTAATGTTACTTGGCCAAGTTGTGTGTTGTCTGTCTAGAAAACCCTAAGTCATGCTGACAACAAGAATATATCTTGGCTGTTGGAAGCAATCCCCTGCAGGCTTCAGTATGGTACAAATAATGAACTGTGTCTGGTAAAACACAAAACTTTACCTTTTGGTTGTAAAATCTGCTTCATTCTGGGAAACTGTGAGTCTCCTGATAGAGATAAACTGCTACTCCCATCATTCATGACGATTGGTCAGTGTGGTTGGGTCTGATGGGAATTGCAGTCCAACATCTGGCAGGCCACGGATTTCTCATCCCTTTAAACAAACTTTACAACTCCTTTTACAAGAGAATCGCTGTTGTTGTGTTTCTTTGTGAAGGTATCTGGTGACGTTCAGTCCTCTTATGGATACACAGGATGACCCACAAGCGATCATTATTTGGGATATCCTAACTGGACAGAAGAAGCGAGGATTCCACTGTGAAAGTTCAGCCCACTGGCCCATTTTTAAGTAGGTTGGAGTGGTGGAGGAAAAATTACTTTAAAGTGAAACAGAGAACAAGTTATGCTAAAGAAAAACAAATCTGATTTCTTGAAACCCTTTTTGCTTAGGTGGAGTCATGACGGTAAATTCTTTGCTCGAATGACATCAGACACACTTAGCATCTATGAAACGCCGGTAAGTCTGTGCTGTTCCTATGTTCTGTTTCTGTGAAATGCCAGCTCAGGACCAAAATGTGTCCAAAAAGTGTGCTAATGGGGATGGAAGTGCACGTTCCTTTAGGCTAGTGTGGGTTTCAGACATGAAAAACTTGAAAGGGGCATTATGAAAGGGGCATTATGGGAGAATCTGCTGTATGTATGTGCTCAGCCCTTCCTTTGCCCACATATTGTCCCTTGTGATCCCACCCTGAAAACATTTCAGCCCTATTTCTGCCGTTGCTGAGGAAATTGCCTGGGAAACTCTACATTTCCCCTCCGTCAGGTCTCCCCATTCACCACCGTTACTGATCTAAGGGAAATGGGGATCCAAGAGGCACAGTGTTGACCTTGAAGCATGTGGCTCTTTTTCAAATTGAGGTTGTAGCATTCTTGGGTTTCCCGTTCTTTGCTTTAGTATTTATACCTCGTCCAACAGTGCCACTTAAAGCAGAAACGATGACAGCTGACAGATGGCAACCTGCTTCCCTTGCCATTAATGCTGTACATGTAGGCAGTTCTTACTCCACCATAAGTGTGGATGTCTGTTGAAGACTGCCCTTTTTATGTGTGTCCAGTAAACTTTAGTACCTGTTTTGCACAACCCTTTGGGATGCTCTTTTGAGAAAGAAGTAGCTTACAACCTTTGATATTAAATAGATTATAATTTTTGAACTATTCGTTTGTGTTAAAGTGTGTTCTAATTTGCAATTTGCAAAATTATTTTGATACCTTCTTTTTCTAGTCAATGGGTCTGTTGGATAAGAAAAGCTTGAAAATTTCAGGGATCAAGTGAGTATGCTTTTCCTGTAGCTCTTAGTCCACTAGATGATGCCTTTAGGTATCTTGAGACATCATCCTAAGCATTACATTCCCTGTCCTTTTCTATCCTCTGAGAAATAGATGTCTGTGTGTGTTTTGCATATCTTAAAACTACTAAATCACTGCATCCTGCTTTTGCTTCTCATCCTTCAGAGATTTTTCCTGGTCTCCAGGTGGCAACATAATTGCCTTTTGGGTGCCTGAAGACAAAGATATCCCAGCAAGGGTAACCTTAATGCAGCTGCCCTCCCGGCAGGAGATCAGAGTACGGAATCTCTTCAATGTGGTGGACTGCAAGCTACACTGGCAAAAGAATGGAGATTATCTGTGTGTGAAAGTAGACAGGACCCCCAAGGGTACACAGGTACTTCGCTCTTGAACATACCCATGCTGTTGCCCGATGATCTGAGCACCTCAGCTTTCATCGAGTCAAAGCTGGGAAACACTATTTTTCCTGCTGCTGGGCGTCCTCGGGGTTATCACATCCAGAAGGGCGCTGCCATCCATCCATAGGAGCTCTGTGCACCTACTGGTGCGAGCTTCATGCTTGCTCTCTTCTCCCTCCTTGATGTAACTGATACTTGTTACATTTGATCTAGGTTCTGTTTTTTTCTGTGGACTGTGGAGGGTCCTCCAAAGAAGGCCAATTCCTGTATTGCAGAAAACCTTTTCAATAAACAACATTAAAGAAATGAAAACATTTTTGGAACAACTACTGATCAGATTAAAGAAAGCACAGCTTCTACCATTTATTTAATTGCAAATATGAATCACTCAATTGTAGCTGTAAAACCTCCCAAAGAGGCTATGACTTGTGATTACAATTAGAGGGGTTGATACCCAAAGTGAACACAATCCACCAGCAAGAACTTGGCGTTATGCTCAGGCATTTGGGAGTGGAGTTGTGTGGCCACCTCATTTCCCCAGTCCTTGGATGTTAAGTGGCTCTTGCGGGCAGGCGATTTTTCAGAGCTCATGCCCTGCACACCCCACATCACTTGGAGTTGAGATGCCCTCTCTCAGCCCCCTCTGCGACTTGTATGTTTAACAGTTGTCCTACCTGTCGTGCAGTTCACTGGAATTCTTTGCTGATTGGTCCTTTTTTCAGTAGCAGCACAGAAATAACAATGGCTCATCTTACAAGGGGTGCAATTCTAGGCCCCTGGACACGCAAAATGCACATAGCAACAGAAATAGTTCAGCTTCACGTTAAATACTCTTCCTCTGAAATCCTATTCTGGTTGGATCACATGCTAGTGATTTTTTCCCCCAGGGTGTAGTGACCAACTTCGAAATCTTCCGGATGAAAGAGAAGCAGGTTCCAGTTGATGTGGTAGAAATGAAAGGTAAAAGGTTCATTTCACAGATTTCCATCATAATAAAGCAAGGTTTCTTTACCTATTATCGCCTCCCATGAATTACGTTGATGCTGCATATATTTTTGGTTAGTGTTTATAGCAAATTAAATGCATCAGAAATGAAACACTTCAAAATATAGTAAGGCTTAACTCAGCTTCTTATAGGAAGCATTATGATTTTTTTTTACTACAAATGGACATATATTTAAGGATGGATGATACTAGGTTCTTTGTAGTTGAATCTGAGAGCTTTATTGCTTTGGGTGGTGTGTTTTTCAAATTATATTTTGTATCAGCTGCGATGGAATGCAGGGTGTAGTTATGTGCCAGTCTGACATGCATTGTTTTTTGATCATGTGCCTCCAGACTGCACCCCAGATTATGCCTGTCTGATGTGAACACATGCATTAGCAAGCGTTTCACTTCACAAAGCCTTTGACTTTCCTGGGCAACATCAATCTGTTGTTTGAAACAGGTTTCTAGGACCAACAAGCATTTCCAATAGCAAATAGATTTTCTCCCGCAAATGTCACCAAGCTGATCAAAGTCTTTCTTTTCTTGCAGAAAGCATCATAGCCTTTGCTTGGGAGCCAAATGGAAGCAAGTTTGCTGTGCTGCACGGAGAGTCCCCACGGATCTCTTGTTCTTTCTACCACGTGAAGAACAATGGGAAGATAGAGCTCATTAGTAAGTGGCGCTTGGTGCCAATTAAATGAGTTGTCTGAACACTTCTTAAAGGAAGCCCCAAGTGCAAAATGAAGCCACAGCCAAAACAATTTCTAAACACTGAGCACACTTGTTTGGCTTTTTAAAATCTCTAGTGATTTTCTGTTTGTTTCCAGGCACAGTTTAAAGTGCCAACCCTTGCCTGTAGAGCCCCAAATATTATGGGGCCCAAGATATCTGAAGGACTACCTGCAAACCCTCTGGTTCATCATGGCTGAAACACAAGATAGCAGAATCTTTGATATGACAATGCCTCTGCATATTCAAAAGTTTCTTTGACAGTGAGAAAGCCTCTTAAAGTGCTTCATTTAGAAGATAATGACTTGTCTTCATTAGGGTTTCTTCGAGTTCTCTCATTGAATCTTTGGAAAGAAAAGTGTGAAAATAAGCTTAAATCATGGAACTCAGTCAATCCGATTGCATATTGTCTAAAAATGCTCTTTAAATTCTGAGTGTTTGATACTAAGGCCCATTATACAAACAAGGTTGGCTTGCCTTTCTGCCCTTCATTTTAAAAGTCAGAAAGCAGCATGAATGGAGGCATGAAGAGGGCCTTGTTAACTTTCTTACTGCAGTGCATTAACGTCAGACAGTAAGGTTTTTAAGTCAGCTTCATGTTTTTACATTTTATTTCAGAAATCTTTGACAAGCAGCAGGCAAACACGATATTCTGGAGTCCTCAAGGGCAGTTTGTGGTATTGGCTGGTCTCAGGAGGTGTGTATGACATCTTTGCAAGCTGAGGACATTTCGGTTGCAAAACAAAACTGTACTTGTATTTGTATTTGTGGTATTTTCCTACTCTGTAATAATCAGTGTAGAATGAATTGCTAGCCAGGCATATTGTGGATGATGAAGCTAAGTTCAAAAAGTGCGTATTTGTGTTTCTTTCACTAGAAAAGCTCAAGGCAAGGTGAATTTCAAGCTAAGTCACTTTCACCAGGAGCACAGTGAGGCTTAAATTTCAAGCTTTGGTGGAAATATTCTGATCAGACTTCTCCAGTGTGGCTTGAGACAAACTCCAGTGAGGTAGCCACACTAAGCTGCCGCAGCAAAAACCCATCTCCGACCCTTCAGTGGTGTTAGTTTGCAAGGTGCTGCAGAACATTTGCTCCTTGAAACAGTTTTGTCGAGCTTAATTTCTCCGTAAGGCGCAGAGATCAGAAAGTCGCTATAAAAATAGAAGCGCTGCCCATACGGCATAAGATTTCCTAAAGGCAGTTTTTCCGAGGCAGCTTTTTAACATGGTGATGAGACTTTGCCCCCTCACTCACCTTTCAAAGAATCCTTGATCAGGCTGCTTGGATTTCAAAAGGCAGGGGGTGCTACTTACTTCTTGCCTGTTTCTCCGCGCAGTATGAATGGTGCCTTAGCATTTGTGGATACATCTGACTGCACCATGATGAACATTGCTGAGCACTACACAGCCTCAGATGTGGAATGGGACCCAACAGGCCGCTATGTGATGACCTCTGTGTCCTGGTGGAGCCACAAGGTACGAGGAGGTCCTCTGGGTTCTTGCTCTCCACCCTGAGTCTTGAGAGGGTCGGAGCACAACCCTGAGTGTAGCTCAGCAGGGAAAAGCATTTCAAAATTCCCAGCCAGCTGCGCCTGCACTGGCTTGGGAATGCTGGGAGGTGCAGTACTTTTTGCTACCTCATATGCATAGTCTGGTTGCATTAATTTTAGTTGGATAGCTTTGATGTTTAAGTATCCTCGTGATTAACGTTAATGCTCATTGCTTCTCTTGAGCATTTTTACGTGTGAGCCCCCCAGTGTGCCAGTAGAGTTGGTTTAGCCTGGAAAAATGTTGAATAAATCAGGTGGGGGCTCTTTGAATGTAACTCAGATCTTTATACTAAATATATGCCACATATAAGTAACGCTTAATACATGTTGTGGTCTTAAGAAAATGGTTGGCGTTCAGAAATCATTTCACCTCAGCAGGGCGGAGCGGTGCTTTAGCTTTCCGAGTCTGTGAAATGAGTTGCTAGGCCGGGTTGCTGCCAAAGGTGGCATCGTGCATGAGAATCCTGACCAAACTGTCTGTCTAGGTGGACAACGCCTACTGGCTGTGGACTTTCCAGGGTCGCCTTCTCCAGAAGAATAACAAAGACCGGTTCTGCCAGTTGCTTTGGAGACCCAGGCCGCCCACTTTACTCACACAGGATCAAATAAAGGTGTTGTAGCTCCTTGCCGTGTGTGGCTTGGTGAAGCTTTTTTCAGATTCGCATTAGAGTAAGGCTCAGTCATGGGGAAATAGCTCTGGTACTTTGGAAATAGCATTGAAGAAGCAGAGTTGAAGCACCCCCTCAATATCCGCCGTGCCTGCTTTAAATCGTCGGGTAGCAAATGATGGGGAAAGCCTCTTCCTGGGACCCCGAAGGGCCTCTGTCAGTCAGAGAAGACAATCCTGGCCCAGGCGGATGACCGGGCACGAGGCAGCTTGCATGTCCATAAATTTGCAGTTTTACTGCACAAGCCAAGCTTGGTTTCTTTCAAACCTGATGATGAACTAAATTAGTCACTGTTCCTTCCTTGATTACACTAGAAGCTTGATATGGTTTGATCCTGCCCTGTGCAGCCTCTAAATCCCTTGCCAGTCACTTCCATGGCCACTGGTAATAAAAGCAGTGAGGAATCTTTTCCAGTGGAAAAGGGAGGGTGGTTGATTGTCTGCTCTTCTGATGCTTGGTTACTGAAGCAAGGATTACAAATCATGCACAAATGCCAGTATCTAATCCAAGCCCTGTGCTGGTAAAATGCTTAGCAAAGTCCTATGCTTTTTCATTTAAAAAAAAAAATTTCTGGTGCACTCCACTTCAATCACTGAAAAATTTAAATTGAGCAAATCACACATCTCAAAGTTTGAATGATTCCTGTAATAGTGTAGAATATTTGAAAGCCACCTGTAATTAATGTAACTTTTGGGAAAGAGATGAATGTGACATGTTGGTTTATCTGCTTTTCTTCATTACAGCAAATCAAGAAAGATCTGAAAAAATACTCCAAAATATTTGAACAGAAGGATCGCCTAAGCCAGTCTAAAGCCTCAAAGGTAAAGTTTGTTTCTAGTGCATGAATGAAAGTTTGCTTGGAACAGTGGCAGTATCTCGTTGATAGTCCTACCCCTGTCAGCTTTTAATCCTCCTAGTATTTCTGTTTGAGTTTAGATTCCTATTTCTACTTTTAGAACTCTTGGACTTTACTCTGTATAGCGAATTCTGTGGAAGCAAGTCTCACTGGATTCCATGGAAATACTGGATGCATAAGTGGTTTGTTTAGGTTCATAGCCCTGGAAGATGCAGCTGCTTTCAGATAATCATTGATGGGAAAGTTTCTAGATGGAAGGTATTAATAACAGTCTCTCTTTTTCTCTTCAGGAACTGGTAGATAGAAGGAGAACAATGATGGAGGAGTTCAAGAAATACCGTAAGATGGCCCAGGAGTTGTACATGGAACAAAGGAACGAGCGGTTGGAGCTCCGAGGAGGTAAGTTGTACAAGCACGCAGGTAATCCCATGTGTGCTAACCTGAGAAGAAAGAGGCATTGATTGTAGTAGGACTTACTTTTGAGTAAAAAGGAAAAATACACAGAGATGGGTGCCTTCTCTTCCCTTCTCTATTTTGGAGGACTTTCTCAACTTCCTTGCCTGCCTTCAAATCATCCAGCATCTTTTCTCTCTTTCCAGGAGTGGACACAGATGAGTTGGACAGCAACGTAGACGACTGGGAGGAGGAGACAGTTGAATTTTTTATCAATGAAGAAATTATTACAGTTGCAGAGCCAGAGTAATAGGAAGGCCCCTTGGTAAAGTATCTTTGCCTTGTGTTGCCAGTGAGAGGAGGGAAGAAGCTTGTTGAAAGCTGAGCGCTGTGAGTAACTCGTGTCTTCTTCTTTTACAGCACCACCATATCTTGTACTGAGAAGGGTTTTTTCCATTTTCAGAAGGTCTATACATCTCGAATTTTTTTAAATCCATATTCTTTCTGGACGGTGAATACACAGGATCCATTCATTCTGACACATCGTAGTGCCTTCTTGTGCCCACTGCCTTTTGTGGGATCATTTGACAGGCGCTGCTTTTAAATTTTTATTCCTTTACTGGAAGAGGGTTTAGTTTAATTTTTAGAAATCTACCACCAGTATTTGCTACTTGACACTCCAGCAGTGCTCCCAACCGAGAAGCTTGAACTGTTGCCCTTCCAAGTGCAACCTTGGCATACTTTCCAGTGTCTTGTTGCAGACTGAAATGCCTCTGTTCGCTGAGGACTGTTCCTGTGTCCAGATTCTACAGATGGGTGTCAGCGAGAGAGCAGTTCCCCAGGTGATGTGCTTTAGTTTGCTAAAGCTGCATTACAATGGACTTTGCCCTCCTCCGTTCAGATTGTGACAGGATCTCTCCACTGGTTGAGCATTGGAAATAAAGGAGACCTACATGCTTAACAAAGAATCCTTGTTTGTGTTATCTGAGGCTTTTGTATTTTGAAATGTGTTCCTCTGGCATCTGTCCGTGGCAAGACCCTCTTGCTCTCTGCCAATTAATTCTGCCTTCATCCCACTTCATGTCCTGCTGCCTTCGTGCTGGACATAGAGAAGATGTGTGTGTGGGGGGGGGGGG
>NW_025335684.1:3569444-3580581 GCF_004798865.1 Varanus komodoensis
TTTTTTTTTTTTTTTTTTTTTTTGAAGTGTCATTGGGCAAATGAGGGAGTTTGTGCATTCGTTGCCCCTGTTCTGTCTGCTTTGCAGAGTGATGTCAAGCAGCGTCTCAAACTGTTGAACCAGGTCCCTCTGAGCATGGAATTTTATTGCAGTAGTAAATTCAGGAGAGAAGCTCTGGGAGGCAACTTGAACCTTGCTCTCCCTTCAAACAGGATAATTTCCAGAGAGAATTAAAAGGTGGTTGGACTACAAGCCCTTACTGCCTATATTTCTCAGTGTCTAGACAGTAAGAGCTCTGAGTTTGCAAGTACTTCATGTACCACCCTAGTCCATTTCTGACTATGGATATCACCAAAGCTTAGAGCAAAAGCAGCAAAATGTTTAATAACCATCTGCTTTTTTCAGTAATAGATTTGAATGTATTCTCTAAACCAAATAATGAAAGAAATTGTGAGAAATGGTTGGGAGCCACAGTGGCTTAGATAATACTACCTATTGGACTCTTAGTACTGATGCCAAGTCTTTCATTTACAGACTTTTGTTTGACTTGCTAGTTTGTAAGTCTGCCAACGCTGGTCCAGTAAGAGACCTAACCTAAATAATGTTGCATCCAGGCATTGTCTGTTCAGATAATCACTTAAAGTGGTTTTGCTTAAGGCAAAACATTGCATACAGCATATTCTGGATCTCTAGGCTTACTTTCCTTACTGGAACATGTAGTTCTCAAGTTGCAAGCTTTGCACCTCATTAGCAATAATAGTGCCAGTTCACATAGTCAGGGTAGAGCACACAATAGAGTATTTCTGAATCTGTAGCATTTCAGGAGACTAGGAGAGGAATTGCTTGGAGAGCTCGCATGCCCAAGTTAATGGGTTTAGCCTTAACTTCCCAGAAGATTAGAAGTTTGCATTCAGGGTGATACTTTAAGAAGTAATCAAATACTAAATGTCTTCATCTTAACCTCTGAGCAACATACTTTGTAGGTTGGTCTGCTTGAGAGCCATTTAGAAATAACTAGTAGAACAATGATGCCAGATAGGTTGGGAATTAAACCAGATGGATAATTAATTCTTTGGTTTCCATGGACAAAATAGCAAGGTTGCAAGGAACTGAGAGGTTCCTGAACTGAAACTCTCTCCTCACCCCACCCCACCCCCAGTCATCAGTTAAATTTTAATGCCCAGCATTGCCTCCCTTCAAAAGAAGTTGCCTTGGAGTAATGATTCAATAGTTAAGGGTTCTAATCCACTCTTACAGGATTGTAAATTCAGAGGAAGTCGTTCCCATATCTAACAAAGAATCAGATGGGCATTCTTAAGAATGTTAGAATTGAGCTAATGTTCTTATTTCAAAAATGGAATGTTACACAGCGCCCAAACTTGTGATGGAACATGCTTTGTCATGGGTAAGTTTGTTGGCAAAAATTGTAAATTTTGATAACACACATTGCCTTCTATAAAGGCCATAGTACACAGTAACCATTAAGATAGTTCTTTTCCAGGATGTTCTTTCTCCTTGCTCGCTGCTTCATGAACTTTGCATTCTTTTTGTAATGTTCATTGACCTCCACCAAAAAATTGACACACCTTCTCTTTCTGAATGCCCTTATCTGCCACAGTAGTTCAGATTTATTCAGCCCGGGACCCATTATATTAAGAGTAATATTTGCATTGATTTTGTAATCACTTAAAAAATAAAGTATTTCTTTCTGAAAAGGATTTTTGCCCTAGATTTTCAGTCCATTGCTTTTCAAAGCATTTAGTCTCGTCCTACTGGGAATCCAAAATGCTGCATTGTGTACCCAAACTGCATTTTGCCAGTCCAACTCCTGTGAGTGGATGTTCCAAATATATCTTGCAACATTTGTCAAGCTTGCTAAATGACCGGGTAAATGAAATTATACAGTTGTGGGGCAGGTTTGAGAGGGTCTTTATCCCCGTATGTAGGCTTGACTCCACAATATATTGAATACACTCTTAGCCAGTCTGAAGATGTTAATTAAATATTATTTCACCACTCAACTGTGTACACAATTTATGTGGCTAAAGCATGTATTCATAGAATAGAAACATAGAAACAGAACGAGTCAGAAAGGACCTCCTGGGCCATCTAGTCTGACACCCCGGCTCCAGCCGGCTCCGCTCACGACATTCCCACATTCCAACCATCACTCTGCTTTTAAAGGTATCCTTCTACATAAAAGTATATTAGTCTGTGTAAATCAGTGTGAAACAGATTACTAGAAACTTTCAGATATTCTTTGATTCTCACCACCTAAAACAAACTCAAGTCCATATTTTCTTATATCCATCCCTTCTCTTTATTTTTCCCCCACTACGAGAATTTAGACTGCCAGCAGCTTCTTGGCAAAGTCCATTTGAGCATTTGCTAACTAAAAAGTGCAGTTTAAACAGAGGCAATATAAGTAGAATTAAAGGGTTAGGACCTGTAGCAAAATGTTGCATGAACTCCTTCCTGTTCAGGGTGTCTGCCAGTTTGCTGCCAGTTTGCCCTTTCCCTGGATATTCCGTTGTTCCTTGTTTTCAGTCTTTATCCTCAGCAGATAGCATTCTTGGCCATACGCTCCTCCCACTGGGGTGCTTTACCAAGCCACCTGCCCCCAGGAAAGCTTTTCTCTAAAGCTGCTGGGTTCCACCAGCTCTATGGACACCTTGTATGTGTGGATGGTATCCTTTTGGCTGCACAGAGACCCACACTTGGGCAATAGGTTTGCTATTAGTGCTGGGAATATTTTACAACTAGGCGAGAATGAATGTGTTCAGATTTTGTAAGTAAAAAATCAGCACCATGAATTTCTAGGGAACTAGGGTAGATGGTTGCACTGTTTTGATGTGTCCCACTGGGAAAAGTTTATGTTCCAGCCATTGCTTCTGTTCTGAATACCCACGAAGACTCCAGTTCCCTTCCCTTAGCAGCATCTTACAGGGATGTAAGTCCTACAGGTCAAAAGAGGAGACATCATGGTTGGTAGCAATGGTGATCTTGGTCATTGTATGGGATTGGTAAAACTGATTCAGGTGAGCTAAAGGTTTTTCCCTAGAACAGGGAGTGGGATACCTTGAACCTCCTCAGGCTATGGATCTGAGGTACTTTTCTAAAGAAACAGCATCATGAAGACCAGGAAGCTATCAAAACTGCAATAGTGTTGTGTAGAATCACCGGTCAGGCATCCGATAATTCTACAACACTTCCCCGAAAAGGCCATCCACCAAAATTCTGACCAGATAAGAGGACTATTCAGAGAAGCAACTGCGAAACTTAATAGTAAGAAGCTGGACTAGAACCAAAAGAAAGCTGTAGCTGAGATGGAGAAAACCATGAGACAACTGTTACCCTAGATGTTCCACAAAGCTAGGCTTTATGGACGAGCGCTGGGAAGAAAGCCATTGCTGAAGCAAACCGCATCCAAACTTGTTCAGAGTTTGCAATAAGTCATGTGGGGGATGAAGCAAACACAAGGAGAAAGGCTCTCCAGTCGAGTTCCAAGCTGAACTTGTTGGCCTTGCTGCAGAACGCCATGCATGGTGCCACGCCAAGGGTGCTCACTGCCCCGAGGAGCCCATCCCTATGGAGCAGCCTGGAGTGGGGCTGCTTTTCCTTTGCAAGAGCTGGGAAAGTTGCCAGGACTTGACAGCAAGATGGCTGGAGCCAAATACAAGGCAGTTCGGGAAGGAGAGCTGAACCTACAAAGCTGGGATGGAGGTTTCTTTGCATGTCGTGTGCTGCCCTGCAAGTGTCAGTGAGACAGACCAGTCGGGTGAAGAAGTGCAAGTGAGAAACCTCTTCGTGGGGCCAGGGCCGAATGGGCAGCCCAGGTGATGCTGGCTGCCCCGCAGGTCTTCTCCGCCCTGCCCCGTGATCCTTTGACACAGGTAGCTGCAGTCTCAGAGGTGGAAGACCTCCCAGCTTGGACGTGTGTCTGGAGAACATCTGTGAGTAGGCTCCGTCTCCGATGTCCATGTTCTGTTCAGCGTCAGACAAAACCCGTTTTATTTTCCCTCTATTTTAATGTTTAATTGATTTTAACTGGGGTTTTAGTTTATTAATGGTCAGACGCTGTGAGGTTTGTTTTATTCTACTTGTTTATTGTAAGCTGTCCCGAGACATTTGTAGGGGACGGGGTAGAAAAGCTCTTAATTAATAAAAGGTGGGGTCACCAACATCATGCCCACAGACCCTTTTCCAATCTGGTCCCCATCAGCAGTTTAGGACTATGACTCCCCAGATTCATGACCTTTGCGATGCTTGGGAAGTCAAAACCTTTCAAAGTTGGGCAAGACTACATTGCTAACACTATTGGCTTTTAGTGATAAAATGCATATTTGCAAACCCAGTTTGCAGGTTTTGGGTTGTATTGGGAATCCTGCAAAGCAAACCCACTTAAAGTCATGTGATGGGTAGATAGGTGCTCCTTTATTTACATGATACCAAATCCCTGGGAATGGTTGATCCATTTGCTTGGAAAGAGAAAGACCTAGAGATCTGTGTTATTTTTGTGATATTTTGTTAACAAATAGTGAATTTGAAGCAGCAAGCAAAAGCATAGTCAATGCTCGTCTTTATAGCAATGCAAGCTTGCTAAAAAGCAAACATACTCTTTGAGGGACTAAGGCTGCCAAAAATACATACTTTTATCCCTTTCTTGGCCAAGTTCCATCAAGAAACATCTTTAGCTGTTGACTATGCAAAGGATACGAAAGAAAATCATCTCATAGGACGGCATGACCAGTACTGATGGTCTGAAACTGTTGACGGAACTATTGCTTTCTTACATCTGTGTTTTTATTACCAGTCGGTATCTATGCTCTTACGTGTTTTTAATCTTTAGTGCAAACACATCCCTAATTATGTATTTATCCAAAAAAAGTGACTAAAGTTTCACTGGAGTATTACACCACATGGCTATTTTAAGTACGTAATTTAAGTACGTAATCCCTCGAGGGCAAAAATGCCTGTTTCTGATGTGTTTTAGCCAAGATAAAAGAATGCTCCCCCTCACCCTTTGACACAGTTTCTGTATTCCAGTGAAGAAAATTATTCCCAGAAGAGTCCAGAGAAACCAGCCCTGATCTACAACCTATCATTTTAAAAATCTATTTTTGACTAAAGACCCGGTTTCTTGCTTGGAGCATTTTGCATTGCAACCACTTTGAGGCATTGCAACAATTTCTTGATCTCTTTAAGGAAAAAAATTGTTTTGATACACCAAATTACCTTCCCAGGACTTGTGCTCCATAATTTTGCATGGGAATCTTTACATTCAGTATTAAGCTATCTGTTCTCTCACAATCTTGAGGCCAATTCTATGGGGATGGCCATAATTCTCAAAACTCAGACTATGGACATCCAATGCAGACCAGCAAGAGTGTCAGGTGAAAATAATCTCTCTGCTGCTTTTGCCACACAAAGCTACAGCCCTTTGGAGGGGGAGGTCTTGCTAGCTTTCACCTGCTTCCCTCCCCCACCCACAAGAAAGTCCAGTAAGACCCTTCCCCAAGAATGCGTTGCTTTAGGAATTCCTGGAATCTATGTCAAGGAATATGGACTGGCTTTGAGTAACCAAAGAACAGAGACAACTCTTCATAGATTTGCTCTGGGTCGCAGATTTGCTCTTCAGAAGACATGGTATATAATCATCTATGATCTTTGGAAATCAGAGATGGTATTACTAAATTTCAGAGTTCAAAGCACGGGGACTCCTGAGGAATTCCTTCCAGAGGAAAGTCATGTTTACCTTGCGTCGGTTCCTTGCCTTAAGTGTGCTTCATTCCTGAGATTCATTCCATGGACATGTACATCTGAAGCTGCAACAAGGAATCTTGTTTTTTTACAGCACAATCCACAGTGTCAACCCTTTCCTTGCGTTAGGTTGTCTGGGAAGGCAGAACAAGACGAGTGCATCTGAGCGACAGGAAGGCATTGTGGTTTTTCGCTTTACAAACGGCTCAGTGGTGAAAGCGTGATGCATGAAGTTATAAGTGCCAATTCTTGTTTAACTATCTGCTTGCTCCTCTTGGCTCCTGAGCAAAGCCCAGTAGCTTATGGATAGGCAGTACACAGTGAAGGTTGCAGAAACAGAGAATTAGTGAACTAGACATTTTGTCATCAAAGGAAGGGCATAATATGAGTCAACATCCATAGGAAGAGTGCCAAAGCTCAGATTGTAAAGAAGGACACTCGTGTCTGGGCAGAAGGTCTTCCTCCAAACTGAATAATGACAACTTGCTCTTCTCACACACATCTAGAGTTGGAAAACAAAGATATCTGCATGGGTATAAACAGTATGGCAGGTTTGCTCTGAGCCGATGTCATATTTAAAGAGAGACAATTTTATTTCATTTCTATAGCCTTGACTGTCCTTCACTTTCACTATGTGCTTGTGCAGATATAAAAAGCAAATAGCTTGTGATCCATCGAAGAACAACAAAAGTCAGCTGCAAAATTGCCCCCGGGGCTGAAATAGAAGGCAACTCGGTGACATTATGGGAACTGATCAGTGCTGCTCACAGCCTGCTCTTGCTGCAAACGGAAAGAGGGCAGTTTTCTCTGCCAGCCCTTCTAGAGCTTGACAAAGGAGAGCAAAAAGTCTTGCTGTGTACCAATGCATGGGATTCTTCCAAACTGGCTCTGCCATTTTCTGAAATCTGTTTTCTCTCTAAAAAAAAGACTCATGGGTCATTCGTCCCTTCTGAGTTGCTTCTGTTTCCCTTGTTAAACTTCATCTTGGTTCTGTGCAGCTTCCTGTTGAAAAGCCAGTTGATGAATCAGGTTTGTGAGGCTATTTTTGGCTATCAACTTCACAGTTGCTTTCTTCTAAGGTCAATTAAGAAGTGCCTGCCACCACCTTCATTTTGCTAATGTCAAATTTCCCTGCAGTTCATGCAGTGCAAAATCTTTTTGCACCCCTTCAAAGGTGTGAAGAAGGCATTCAGAGAGGAGGAAAATGTGCTAAAACAGAGAAAGGAGGGAAGGCACCCTGCAATAGGCTTCAGAACATTCCGGCTCAACTGAAGGCCCCATCTTTATGTGATTAGGGGTGTATGTAGTTGTTATGTCTCCTTGTGTCCACCAGGTCCACTAGGCTTGTGGTGGAATCAGAATAGTAGAGTTGGAAGGGACCTATCAGAACATTAGATCCAACCCCCTGCTCCACGCAGGACTCCCAGTCCAGGCATCGCTAGCTGTCCAGTTGCGTCCTGAAAGTCTCCAGTGTGGGAGAGCCCAACCTTTTCCCTAGATCAAGGGGTCAACTGCTGTGCTGCTCTAAAGGTCAGCAAGTTTTCCGGATGTCCAGCCAGAATCGGCTCCCTCATTTGAGTTGAGGTATTTACGAAGTCACACACTTCCAAACCGCAGCGCTTCTGATTCTTTTGGTTTCCAGAAGGCCGCACTGGGAGTACCTCACAAAGCCTGCCTCCAAGCTAAGCTCCCCATCTTTCCATGGCTCCAGAAGGAAGAAGTCCAAGCCAGTGGCCCTCTCAGCCTGGATGCTTCGAAGGGGATGGTCAGCAGCACCACACAGATCGCTTTGATTGCATCCAGGCGGCGTTCCCAAGCTCCGGATGGGGGCTGCGGCAGGGAGCAAACTTCTGTGTGGTGTTTTGAGGAAGAGGCAGCCTGAAGGACGTACAGCCCAATTTCAGTCAGGAACGTTGTCGACAAAAGGTGCCGAGTGTGAGGACAGCTGGGCTGCAGAGCCTTGGGGGAAGCAGCCGCTGCAGCACATGCCTTTGGATGTTCTATGCAACAACTCCCAGCATCCCAAACAGCGTCCATTCTGGCTGGGGATGATGGGAGCCCATTCCAAAGCATCTAGACAGTGCCAAGCTGGCCAGACAAGAGGCCAGGGAACAAGCAGGCTGCCAGGGACCATGAGAAGAGGAGCCAGGCAGCCTGGGTTCGAGCCCCTGCTCAGCCATGGAGCCAACTGGGTGGCTTTGGGTCAGTCATTGATCCTCAGCCCAACCTACCTCACAGGGTTGTTGTGGAGAGAAGATGGAGAGCAGGGGGAGGAGAAGCATGTCAGCCACTTTGTGTTCGTAAGAAAAAAGTTGGCCATACATCAAATAAGTAAGAGGAGGGGGAGCTCCGGCAAGCTTTGGCCAGAGGCCCTTGAAAGGGCACCTCACCCAACCATGTCCAGCCCTGCTGCCAACTGTGGACCCTTGCCAAGATCCCGGGAACTGCCCAACCATCACCCTGCAGATCTCAGCTGACCTTCTGACCAGCCCTGCCTTGCATTCCCCCCAGGTAAAGCCTCAGCTCTCCTCCAGTCATGGAGACAACAGACCGGAAAGCCAGCTGCTCGAGGCGGAGCCTCTGGAGGTCACTGCGAAGCACCCCTCCACCATCCTTGCACCTGCCACGAAAATCAAATTCCACGTTGGTCACCAAATGGGTATCACATTACTTGGTTAGTGGGGGTGGCGACTGAGGGATGCTCTGTGCATTGCACTTGGGCGTGGGGGATTCTGCAAACCACTTCCGCGGGAAAACCTGCATGGCTTACAACCAGGCCCATCACGACCACCCTTGCATCTTGGGAGGATGGGAACTGGATACCCCAGGCTAAGCTTTCAGGGAGGTATTTCAACTTTTAGAAAGGGGAAAATGATTGCGCAAAATCTGGGAAACCCCCAAGAGGTCAGAGGAAAGGGGAAGTGGCTGATTCTGGGATAACAGAGCTAGGAAAAAGCTACTGCCCATCCAAGAAGAGGGGTATGACTTGGCATCAGCCTGCTTCTTGAACCCTTAGCCCAAAATCCATTCTTCTCCACTTCTAACCGAAAGTAGCTTCTTGTTATTTCAAGTCCCTCCTCTCTTTCTGCTCCTGTCCAGAAGGAAGCCTTCTCTTTCTGCAGGTGCTGGTGGAACTGGATCATTTGCCCCAGGCACCATCGAGCAGAACAACAACAACTCTCCAAAAACCAGCCAAAGGTTAGTGGGGGGGGGGGGGCACATGGCCAAAAAATGGAGGCTGTGTTTTGCTTAGCTGTCTTAAAAGATGTTCCATGCTTCGTTTTCTCTTGTAAGTCATGCTGGATCTGGGGTTGTATTTATGTTAAGGAACACCTCTGAAAATGCTGGATGCTTCACAGCCCAGTTTGTGTATCACACATGTGCCCCTAGTAAGAATCTGGAGCAGTTTCTTTCTGCCTGCCAGAAAGACATTTGTAGGAAGGGAAATTGCTTTTTCAGACAGCCTCATGATCCTCGTATAAAGCAAAGAGGAAGTGCAGAAGTAGTAGAACCTAGACAGGGGCAGATACGGTATTGTCATCGAGCCTTTTGCAATCTAGGAAATTGCAAATCCAGGCGGCTTCGGACCCCCCCTTTTCTGAACCCCCCCCTTTCTCACCAACGGTCACCATTCTCCATGTTACTCCAACCATGTGCGTTTCCCATTGCCTGCATCAGTTGGCCTCCCTTTCCAGATAACCTCCCAAGGATTCTGCTTTAAGAGACCCCTCACTGGCCGGATGCTGGTCTAGAGGTCATGGGACGTGACCCCTGGAGCAGGCTGTTGTGTTTCCAGCAGCCACTCGCTTCTGGAAGCTCCTGAGCAAAGGTCTGATGTCCAGGCCTCTCTCAAGCTATGTGCGGTCACCTGAACCCTCCTTTTGTGACCCCGAGTTGTGGACGGCAAATCAGCCGCACCTCTAACCCACTGCTTTGCTGTGCTGGCTGTAACAGCCTGGCCTTCATTTTCCATTGCGATGGCACATTTTCACACCTCCTCTCTTGCCAACTACCTGGGGAACACGCCGGAGGGCGACTACCTGGAGAAGGGCCTTCTCTGTGGCGGCACCCCAGTTGTGGCATTCACTCCCCAGAGGGGCTCGCCTGGCACCATCACCTTATTCTTCACAGCGCCAGGCTAAAACCTTTTTATTTTCCCAGTGTTTTAAGATCTGATTTTTATTGGGCTTTTATTGTCAAGTTGAATGTTTTAGGACGCTGCGTTTTATTTTACACTACTGTATTGTTAAACCGTCCTGAGACTTCAGTAAGGAATGGTCTAGAAAAAATTTAAACAAACAATTTGGCAACGCAGGAAGGGAGCCCCCTCTTTGACCAGGAGGCAAAAGGTGGCCTGAAGGATGAGCAACCTTGGCTCAGTGAGGAAGCATGGGAATGATGTGGGAAGATCAATGGATGGGAACTGAGCTTTCCCAGTACAGTGGGGGCAGGGCAGGGAAGCACAGCTGGGAACGTGGCAGAGCGACTGGAGGATGCGCTCCACGCGGCTAACCAGGAGGACTCTTCTTGGTTGGCCTGGCCTGCCGAGCTGTTTACTTCCATTCAGGTGGGCGGAAGGTAAATTGCGACCTGGCAGATTTCTGGCCGTTGGCAGTCGGTTCCCAAGGATGTCTGGCTCCAAGTTGTTCGACCACAAGGACATTGCAACCCCCCCCCCCCAAAAAAAAGGCTGCTGAAATGGAAGAGTACTTGGATGGAAGAAATCGGGAGTGCCAGGCCAGCGAGCTCCACTCCAGCGCTGCCCATGAATTCCTGGACTGAATGTGCACTCCTGTTCCTTCTCTGTAAGTGGGGGGGGGATGTTCTCTCTGCCCACCCCCTGGAACCCACATGCCAGCTGGGGGGGGGGCTGGCCTGCCAGGGAGGACGCCTGCCGCCCCTACCTTGTGCCAGCGCCTGACATTTGCAGTGCCTCTCCCGGCAGCTCGGCGTGGCTGGACTTCGTTGCGACCGAACCTCCGGGCTGCCCTGGCCGTGGCCCATGCCGCCTGGGGCTGATGGGAGGTGCAGTCCAACGACCTCAAAGGAGGCCACACGTCCCCCGCTTTAGGAAGTGGCTGAGGGGAAAGGCGCAGGGGCTGGGGGTTCAAGTGGCGCGGGGGGGGGTGTCCTTGCGCCTGCTTCCCCGGCAAGGGCGGGGCAGGGGGCAGGAGGCACTTCTCCCTTGGCGTGGGAAGCGGCGGGCTGGGAAAGGCACTTCGGGGGCTGGGCTCGCTGCACGGCCTGCAGCTCCCCGCGCCCGCCTGCGGCGCTGAATGGAGGCGAGCCCCTGCGTGCCGGCCTCGACGCGCCGCGCGCCTCCGCGCGCCCCCCGGCCTGGCACGGGCGCCCCGCGCCGCTCCCCGCCGGCGCCTGC
>NW_025335684.1:3580681-3673641 GCF_004798865.1 Varanus komodoensis
GGAGCGCTGCTCAAGGTCACGGCGCGCGGGGATGCCCGCGGCGCAGCGCCTGGGCGCGCTCCTGGGGACTGTCGGGCTTCGCCGGCGCGCCCCGGGGATCGGGAGGGCAGGCGACCGCGGCCGGGCTTCGGCGACCCCGCGCCCCAGCTCCGCTCCGCGCCCCGAAGAGGCGGCTCCGGGGGGCTCCGGGTCGGGGCCCCCCCCCCGGGTCGAGGGCCCCCGGGGAGTCACCTGCCGGGTGCTCGGCGTGCGGCTCTCCCTGGCGTCCGAGCGCGCGAAGGTGCATCGGCTGGGAGTCGCCGGGGAGCCGCGCACCTGTGCGCACATGCAGGTGGGCACGCGCGCTCGAGAGGGAAGCCCCCGCGCAGTGCCCTTGCCAGAGCAGAGGCCTCCAGCTGGTGGCCCCCGAGATGTTCGGCTTGCACCCCCAGCAGCCGGAGCTAGCGTAGCCCGTGGATCATGGAACACGGGAAGCTGTCCTGTGGACTCTCTCGGGCAGCACGGGGAGGGCGGGGGTCCTTCTTGCGGGCTGCTGCAGCCGCGGTGTGCCGGTGATCTCCCCTTGCTATGGGGAAGGAGCCGCGGGCCGGAACATCTAGAGAGACTTTGCCTGTTTCAGGAAGAGGAAGTGGGGAGCGACAAGATCTCGGTGCCCTCAATGCTTGTTGGAGGGAAATCCCACTGACTGTCCCAAGCGGACGTTGCTCGGCCGGAGATGCTGTCAGTGGGATGTCCGTGACTGGTTTGGAGCTCATGGAAGTGTGGAGCCCTGAGCTGCTTTTTTGGGTGTGTGATGGACTCAAAAAACACACTTCTACACATGTCTCCTTTTCGTGAGGGGTAGGCCTGGAAATCCCCAGGGGATGACTGGGGCAGCTGTCTGGAAATTAATAATTACTCAAGTAGTTAAAAGTTTATCTATCCCATACCCTGCAAACGGCTCCGGACGGCTTACAATAAATAAGTAGAATAGAACAAACGTATCAAAGTGCACCATAAATAGGAAGGAGGGTTGAAGTGACAGCTTACATTTAAACCATTGGAAGTGAGAAAGTTTTCATATGTTGGTGGGGACGGGTGAGCTTTGAAGCTCTGGAAAAATTCAGGCTCAACTCTTTGACGCACTTGCAAAGTCATGGGCAGGCAACCTCCTATCCATGGACCCAGCCCAGCCTGCAGAGGTGTGGACCTCCGTGATAAGGAACTCAGTGGTCTAACACAAACTTTGTACGCATGGGGTTCCACCTGCAACCATCTTCATTTATATTTAGAGCATCACATGTGGGTAATTGGTTGCTTTTCCGCCTGAGTCTGTAGGGCCCTGAAATTTACATTTAAAAGGTTGCAATGAATTAATTAATCTATTTTTAAACAAAGGTATAGCTCCTAGAAATATAAAGCAATCCTATGAACCTTGAGGCAGAAATAGTCCTGCAACTTTCTGAGAGTAGGCCTGTGCTCTTCATAGTTCTCTGTTGTTGTTTTTAATGCTAGAACACTTACAGTATTCCACAGGTTGTAAAATTGGCCAGAAGATGATGGTGGTGGTGGTGGTCCAGGTTTTTAAAAGGCCAGTTTTAAAAGACAGTTGTAAATGGAAATTGCGATCTTGAGCATGGTATTCTTTGAACTGTAGATATTTGGCAGTGTTTTATCATAGCTGAGGAATGGATATTTTGGGCATTTACTGCTGGGTCCTTGCTCTCTGTGCACAGAATGAGGGTTATGAAATTTGGGGCTGATGCAGTTATTCTAGGGAAGTGAAAAGGAGAAGTGTCCAGCAACGCTTGTGGAATGGCACAGCCACACTGTCAACACTGCTTGTGCCTGGCAGAGGCTGCTAAATGGCTCTTTGTGCAGGTTGTGTGGCATGTTGACATATTGTGGCAGGTCGTGCTGGCTGAAGGAAAGGAATGAAGAGAGAGAGTTTGTCAGGGCCCCAGTGGGTTGTGGCTGGGATGCTGGACTGGGACTCCAGAGGTCTGGATTCTGGTCTCCCCTTAGCCTTGAAGCTCACTGGGTGATTTTGGGCCAGTCATGGACTCTTAGCTTGGCCTACCTTGCAGGGTTGTTGTGAGGATAAAATGGGAGGAGGGGGAAGGACCTTGTAAACTTCTTTAGAAAGGGAGGATGGAAAGTTACAAATAGTGGTTATTATTTATCTTAGTGCCCTCTAGATGCCTTGGACTATGATCCCCATTATCTCCAACCAACTTGTATGGCATAAGAACGGAATAAAGATGTGGCAGCCAGGCTTTTAAAGATCTGATATGCCTTTCTGTATTTCTTAGAATGTTTTGGAGCAGTTGGACTGGATTTGGGTGACCTAGTTTTCATCTTTTCCACAAAGCTCATGGCATCACATAGGACCAGTTGTTGACTCTCCCTTGAACCTACCTCATAGGGTTGTTGTGGGGATAAAAATAGAGAGAAGCAGGACCACATGAGCTGCCTTGGAAAAGGCGATGAAAAAGCAACAGTTCATGTGCATTATTTGTCTCGTACTGTTGGGCCTGGACTGTTTGGCTTACCTTCAGTAACCAAGGATTTTTAAGGATTTAAAAAAAATTAAAAGATTTAAGAAAAATCTTCAAGAATTTCTAACCTTGCTGTCCTTCAGTTATCTTCCTGTTCGCTCACGGGGATGGCAGCAACCGAGAGCTGCTTTGGAAGTCTGTATTTGGCAGAAAAGTGAGATAAAAAATGAAACGAATCCATGTATGCCTTTGAGTGTAAAGTACAGGGTGTTGAATTTTCTCTGCCTGAAGGGAAGAGAGCTTGGCTGGATTGGGAATTGAGCAGCCGAGGTTCTGTACACCCACAGTGCAGCATCAATGCAAACACTGAGTTGTGATGGAAAAATTCTTTTTGGAAGTTTTCTATATGGAAAGTCATTGCTTTTCCTGTGGAAAACTTTCCGTTTCTAAAAATGCTCTGCTGGATGCATACTGTGGCAGTCAAACGGGAAAGGTTTCAAGCTGTATATAACTTCTTTCAGGTGACTAGAAAACATGTGTGTACATGAGCTGCTGTGAATCAATGCACAGAAGTTTTGGCATGCTAAACGTGAGCAGGCGAAGAAATGCCTTCGTAAAAGTAGACAATAGAAAGGGAAGGCCTCTTGCTTTGGATGGCTGTGTCACAAAACGTGGACGTGTTCCAATAATGGCATTTGCAAAATAGATCTTTGAATGTGTATGAATATCAGAGTTCAGCCCTATTTAATACAGCCTCCCCACTCCGCACCATCAAATATTTGAGCTCAGTTTCGTTTGGTTATGGAAATAACTTTTTTGAGGTACTGAAACTGCTGTCTGAATTTGCCAGTTCCATCCACCAATGCAAGCAAACCTGAGCTCATAAATATATTTTTACACCTTTCACCAGGGAGCCAAGATTAGCAGTGGCTCCTTGTCAAGAGAAGCTTGATGGTTCCCCAGAAAACCCAGATTCTGTTGCCCATATAAATTGTGTGCATTGAGTAAATTATCCTGTGTATATAATTTGTTGGGTTGGGCAAGCTTCCCTAGGCCATCTCACACCCCCCAATCCCAGAAAAGTTTGCCAAATATTCCAAAACCTCATTGCCGTGCCTGTTTTTGCCACCTTAAGGGCTAGAAACTTTATTTCTGTAAAGCAACATTCAGGTTCTCAAGGTTTTGGGTTTTGCATGCAGTTCTGCTGGGTTAAGAAAAGGCACTTTGCTCTGTGAATGACGTTGGGCATCTTTAGGATGGTACGGCCAACACATCTCCTAAGCTTCTGCTGGAAGTTTGTTGGCCTTGGTGAACCATTAAAAGTTGCGCATTATTTATCCCAAAGCAGGAAGCTGATCAATGTGACCAGACTGTAATTGTTCACCAAGCAGATGCGATTGTTGTGGTTGCTTTTGTGCCAGCAATTTCCCAGCGTTGCACCATGTGTTTACATATTTTTCCCAATTCGTTGTTCTGATGAGTTTCTCCCTTGAGCTGTCTCCATCTGTTTGTTCCTGCCTTTAACCATCCCAAATCTTTGCAGGACAAAGATGACAGGATGAGATGAGGGAGAAGAGCACCGGGTACGGTCTCGTTGAGGGAAGAATAAAGAATAATTGACTTTATTTTGTGTGCTTGTTTTACGGAAAGCATTTTTACACGCACTTGCCTGCCTTTGGCCTTTGGCCAAAAAAGGATCTCAGATCTCACAGCGAACAGAAATAAAGTCACTGTCCGGAGTCTTGTCCTCTGAAAGGCTCAACATGCAAGGAAAAGGGGATGAGTAGGGAGGGGGAAAAGAAAAGAAAACGTAGGCACTCCGTTCTTAGTTAAAAGTTAAAATGAACTGGATCAAGGCACAAGTAGCAGCAGCTGGAGCAGAAAGAAGGGGAGGTCTTTGCTGCAGCGGTTTGTCCTCTGAATAATTTGTGAAATTAGCAACACTTGGACAATTTGGGTCCGGGTTAGTTGAAGAATTGCCTACCCTGCATGGCCCTTACAGCCATTCCCAGGGGCCTACTTACTTTCCTGCCTGCAAAATCAGTAAAGAGGCAGGGCTTTCACAGGGGTGGCCCCTAAACTATTAAATTCCCTGCTAAGAGAGAGATGTCTGTTTTCATTAGTGGTTGCTTTTAAAGGGCTTTAAAAAGCATGCCTTTTCTGTCTGGCTTTTAGCTGAAAAGGTTTTATACTACTGAACAAATGTAGAATTTTACCGTTCTGTAAAACACTTCTATCTCCAGGAAGCAGCTAAGAAATGCATTCTTTAAATAGATAAGGTACAAGCCCCATAATTTCTTTCCAACTCAACTAATGGTTCATTTTGCAGATTCTCATGGGCTGCACCTAGTAATTAATTGAGTCATTGCATCAGCTTTTTCTCCGTCTTGGTCCTTTCCAAATCTGTTGGCTTTCAACTGCCTCTCTGACCAGAAAGCATGGGAGCTGTAGTCCGTAAAATAGGGAAGGCAACAGGCTGGCAAAGGCCGAGTTATCCTGCATGTTATTGTGGAATCATTGAAAGTTGAGCAGATGCACGGAAGCCACAGTGAGATGTTGTTCTGTACAAAATCTTCATTCCAAGATGTTGTAATTGGATTTCCCAGCCTAACAGTTTCTCCCATCTTGAGTGTTATTTATTTATTTATTTATTTATTTCTATGCCGTCCATTACTTAAAAAAAAGTCTCCGGACAGCTTACAAGGAAGGAGTTTTACCTAAATGGAAGCCCATGGAATTTGCTTTTAGTTCTCATATTTCAGAGAAAATATGACCTCATGTTAGGCATGCAAGAATTGCTGCTGTCTTTTGTTTGGGTGATTTTCAAATGGTATTTTCTACACTTAAAGAACAGGAGGAAGTGGTTTATCAATAGTGTTCATTGTGATGGTGAAGTTGAGTCTCTGTGTTTGAAGTGTGTCTGGCCATGGTTGGAAACAGCCATCTTTGTATGTCCATAAACCTTCTGTAATTATGCTAGTTTTATTGAAACGTGTGTGTGTATGCACAAAATATAATATACATTATATAATATATAAAAATATAAGCACAACATATTCCTTCAGATGCCGCTTTAGGCAAAATGGAACAACTTCTCTCCCTGTCAGTTCTCTTTCCTGAATGCAGAAAGATAAGTTCTTGACTGTTGAATGATCAGCAGAAAACACTCTGTCCATGCTCAGAGGCACTCCTGTTTCTGTGGGAATGGGAGGGGGAAAGACCTGGCATAAAACAACAACACAAATCCAAGGGTTTCATCTTGCCAGTAACTGCATCATTGTCGGCATCGGGTGAGCCTAAAAACTAGAATGTTGCATTTTCATGTGACCCTTAAAATCCCAAAGTGGCTGTGCCATCTTTCCATGACGTTCCGCTCTTGGCATCGCTCTCTGGACCCAGATGATGCTCACATGCTCTGCTGCTCCCTTGCCACAAGCGGACACGGGCAGAGGCAGGACGGGATTGCGGAGAGCAAACCATCGAAAGGAAAGGGCTAGTCTGTGGGAAAAGTCCCTTGCCCGACGGTTTGCAAGCTGCTTTTGCGATGCCCTGTGGGGGACTGATTTCAGCGACGAAGGAAGACTCAGGGTTTGCGGAGAGAGCTGTTTATGCCCCAGGCCTTGTCCCTCTGGCAAGTTTCATATTTTCAAAAGCAGAAATGCAACGCCAGCTGTCCTTCTGTTTGTTTGTTTGTTTGTTTGTTTGGCAGAAACCAGGACGGTACCAGCACCTTCAGCACCATGGCCAAACGGACCTCTTGTCTTCTAAGTGTCCCTTGCTTAACGAGGATAACTTGGGAATTGTACGAGTTCATATGCCAAACTCGGCCAATGTTTTCCTTCTGCTTTTCTCTGGCAACATTTGAATACAAGGCGGGTGTGTTGCCGCGGTCTCTGCGCTGAGGATGGGCTGGGTCCTCCTGGGATTGCATTCCCAATCGATCAGTGGAGCATGCCTTAGTCATGGTATCCTGGCCTATCCTACCTCGCAGGGCTGTTGTGAGGTTAAAAAAGCAATAGCTTCTGAGTGTCTTCAGAGGAGAATGGGATAAGTAAAAATCTTGATAGATAAAAGTGGTGGCTTTTCCTGCTTTCTGTATTTTTGAAAAGTTCACCATGTAGGAAGCTGCTCTGTGGTCCCTCTAGCTCTGTATGGCCGGTGTAGTGAGAGAGTTGGACCAGGAATCTGGGGGATCCAGGTTCTAATCCCCCCTTGGCCACGGAGCCCACTGGAACCTACCCAGTTGACTCAATGGCTGAGCGGGGACTCGAACCCGGATCCCCTGAGCCCCAGTTCCTGCTCTTAACCATCACATTTGCAACATGCGATGAACTTCTAATCAAGTCTCAAATGTTTCTCGCTGCCAGTTGCTTACAACAGTTTTGCAATATGTGTCCAGGCCTGTGTTTTACATCCGCATTTTTGTACGCATATGGTTTCTATAATGTTTTTTGAAGGTTTTAATTTTGCATTCTGCCCAAAGAGCTGCAGCTGTGGAGCAGTATAAAAATGCCATAAATTAAATGCCATGTTTAGACAGGAAAATTGTCCTCCAAATTCCAGCATTCCTAAGACATGTAAGAATACCAGAACAAAAATAAGAAACTGTGGACTTGGGAAGAGCAGCTCCAAATATGTCAAAATAGGAGTAGGTCTTGTGATTCACAAAGGGGACAGCTCCTGGAATGATCGCAGCTCGGGAAGCGCACCAGGTGTAAAGTGGTGCTTGAGGCTGCTATGGACTAGGAACGCTGGAGCAGAGCTTAGATAGTACGTCTTTTGGCCGCCGGACATGGACTCTGGCCTTGGAGGGACCCGGCTGGGACAGCCTTCTCTCCACGCAGTGACTCGCTTGTGACAAGCACCCAGACGGCCTTTTCCCTGGTCACAACTCTTCTGGCGTAATCCTGCTTTGCCAGTTCTGCTGCCTCTGAGCAGCCTCTCAGGTCTTGAAAGCGTGGCTAGCATTTGGCATCTGCAGCCGGCAGGGCCTCCAATAAGGCCAGCCCCAAATCCACAGAAGTTTGTGCGAGCCCTTGAGCTCCCTCTGTGCACTTCAAGGCTCTTCTCTGTGTAAGAACCAGAGCATGGCAGAGGAATGGAAAACTTGGAAGCCTTGGATTGTAGCACACATTCCGGAACGGAGATGCAATGGTTGACCCTCGTTTCTGGGAACATAATGGGAGGCTTTAGCTCAGAGCAGCTTCTTGCCCAGGGAAAAGCACACCGGCTCCTCAGTTCTCCCTTCCTGGATGCCAGATGCAAAAGACTCTCGTCCGTGTTTTGTAGGAAGTGGCTTCGATGCTGCTGTGACTTGATTCCCTTTGGCTCTCCCACCGTGCAACCCCCTATCCATGCCCAGCTGCCCTGCAAAGAAATGGAACTCATAGGATTCCTCCTATTTATAGCCACCCGTAAACGTAACCATTTCACAGCCCCAGTGGGGTGTGTAGGAACCTGCCTCGTATCAGCTCAGATGCTGCTTTGGCGGGTCCCCTTCTGCGTTTGCACCTGCTTTCCTTTTGATCTGGAGTTGCCCAGGCCTGAGCGTGTTTTATCTGTGAGTTCTGCCCACGAGCGCCAGTGGCCACTCGCTCTCATTAATCCGTTATGGCATGTTGATTGGCCGTGAAGAGGACACGGGGCAGACGGCAGGGAGTGGTCATGCGCTCACCTCCGGGCGAGCCGGCTCTTTCCCACTTGGTGCCAGTTTAGGTTACCACATGGGCTGTTAATCTTTCTGTCCTGTTTGCCATAGCAGATCATTGATTTCTGTGTACGCGCTTCTTAAATCCTCGTTTGGACGGAAGCGCTGTCTGTAGATCTTTAAAGCAAATCAATAAACATTTTCCTTGCCATTGGCAACTGGAGGAATGCACCCGTCTCGCCTGTAAAATAAAGTGCATGCATGGACCATCATTCAAAAGGAAAGTACGGATTTCTGGCCGGCGTGTCAGTTTTTCACTGTGCCTTTCTGTCTCCTCTCTTTCTTGCAGACAGCTCTGGGCAGGAAAAGCTGCTTAATGTTGTGCTTGATACCCTCGAAGGGAAGGATCCGGGCCATCCGCAAACACCATGTTGGCTTCAGGTGTGCCCAGGGCAGTCGGAGGTGAGCTTGGCCTGAAGTAGCTCTGACGCACGAGCCAGGATGACGAAAGCGCGCCTCTTCCGCCTTTCGGTGGTGGTGGGGTCCATCTTCATGATCCTGTTGATCATTGTGTATTGGGACAATGTTGGAACGGCTCACTTCTATCTGCACACCACGCTGTCCAGGCCGCACAGGGTGTTCCCCACCGTCATCCCAGGGGACGGCCAAAGTGCTCTGCTGGACGTGGATGACTTCTTGAAGACGTTCCTGAATTCTGACCCCAGGAAGAACGTCGATCTCAGCCGGAAGACCGAGCAGCCGCCCGTGCATGCCTCCAGCCGTCCCGCCGCTGGCAACTTGGAAGAGAACGTCCGTGGCTACGATTGGTCTACTCGGGATGCCAGCCTGATCCTGGACCAAGAGAAGTTGCAAGCAGAGCGGCGGAGGACCCTGCAGGAGCTGTGCTCCAACTCCAGCTTTACTTTCCCGACCAAGGAACGGTCGTTTGACGACATCCCCAACTACGAACTCAACCACCTCATTGTGGACGACCGCCATGGCGTCATCTACTGTTACGTCCCCAAAGTGGCCTGCACGAACTGGAAGCGGGTGATGATTGTCCTGAGCGAGAGCCTGATGGACCAGGGGGTCCCGTATGTTGACCCCCTGGACATCCCCCGGGAGCACGTCCATAACACCAGCACCCACTTCACCTTCAACAAGTTCTGGCGCCGGTACGGCAAGTTCTCCCGCCACCTCATGAAGATCAAGCTGAAGAAGTACACCAAGTTCCTCTTTGTCCGCGACCCCTTTGTCCGGCTCATCTCGGCCTTCCGCAGCAAATTCGAGCTGCAGAACGACGAGTTCTACCGCCGGTTCGCCATCCCGATGCTGAAGCTGTACGGCAACCACAGCAGCCTCCCGACGTCGGTGAGCGAGGCCTTTGGGGCCGGCCTCAAAGTCTCCTTCCCAGACTTCATCCAGTACTTGCTGGATCCCCGGACAGAGAAGCTGGCCCCTTTCAATGAGCACTGGAGGCAGGTGTACCGCCTCTGCCACCCGTGCCAGATCGATTATGACTTTATCGGCAAGCTGGAGAGCTTGGATGAGGATGCGGCTCACCTGCTGCAGATGCTCAAGGTGGACCACCTTCTCCGGTTCCCTCCCAGCTATCGGAACAGGACAGCCAGCAGCTGGGAGGAAGACTGGTTTGCCAACATCCCCGTGGCTTGGCGACAGCAGCTGTACAAGCTCTACGAAGCCGACTTTGTGCTCTTCGGATATCCCAAGCCGGAAAGCCTACTTAAAAACTGAATCCGACGGAGCTGGGTGACAGAGAGCGTTCAAAATACCCAAAGATCCCTCTTCCCTGGCCCCCGATAAGAGCATCCCGTTTGCTCCTGTGGACACACTTCCAACTGACATTCTCCAAATGTACCTTTTTCTACTGCGTTTTACATGCCTGCTTGGATGCCAAATCCCTCAAATCTCCTGATGAAGGGGTTCCCCCCTTCATTTTAAGTCTGTTTTCTTCCATTGAAGCGCAGCCCTTGTTCTGCTTTTAGGAGACCGGTTTTCTGTTCCACCACCAAGTGTATTCCTTTGGATGCTTTTATTAGGGCATTTTCTTAAAAAAAAGGGAAAAAGGCAAAAAACAAAACAAATATGGAAAGAAAAGAAAGAATTAATATATTAAAATATTTAATACAAACCGTGTTGTGGAAGGAGGAGAGTACAGCAGGAGCTTGTTTCTTCCATGCAGACCTGTTTTGGTTATATTTGGGGTATCATGGGCTAGGGGCGCTGGGTCTGACACCTGTGACCTGAGCCATTACATCCAGATCCTGCAAATGACCTCCCCCCCCCACACACACACACCTGGGGGGCTCTGCACTTTTGCACAGGATTTCTCTTCCCAAACAAAAGGGCTGAAAAACCTTTCCCAAGAGGCTTGGTCACTGGCAGGAGAAACATTAAGCTAAAGTGTGCTGGCAGGTTTGGCCCCGCCCCTTCAGCCTTGGCCCCACCCACCATCGACTGCGGCCCCCGGGCTTGAAGAGGTTCAGCACCTCCAGTGGTTCCATGTCCTGAGTTCTTACTCTGACTTGGATCTTCTAGACAAAGCTTTTATCCCACTCGCCCCTTGCCTGGGCACCGGGACCGGCTCTCGGCGCCTTTTCCCCTCCTGATTTCTGCACTGCTTCCTTCATATTTTTTCTTACTGCACAAAATCCACGAAGGGAAAAAGGGTGGGATCGCTCCGTGACCCCTGTGGATCAATAGACCTAGGAGCTCCTGAAACAGACGGTTGCGTTTCCCCAGAGTTTCAATTGCTTGCCCCCTGCAGAATTTACAGCGGGGGTGGGCAAGCTTGAAGGGTGCATGGGCCACTTCCTCTTATAGATGCTGGAAAAAACGAGCCTTAAATGGCGACCAGGTGTCCACCGGTTTCCTTGCTCGGCTTGGTCAGCCGTTTGCGTCACATGCCCAGCATGGAGAAATCCCCCCCCGCCCGGGAATTTTTTAACTGAATTTAGGAGGCAGTGCAGGATGGTGTGGACAGCATGTGGCTGATGGGTCATGGTTTCCCACCCAGTTTACAGGCTCTCATACCCCTTTATACAGCCATATGCCTTCCAGAGTTCCAAGCCCCTTGGCAACACACACACACACACACACACACACACACACACACACACACACACATAATATCTGTTGTATATACAATACTTTGTTTTGAGACATGGTGACCAGAGCTGCATACATCACTCTGAATTCGACCAAGGCTGCTACCATACTAAACATTTATTTTCAGTCTTTTCCTTTTGAATTTTCACAGGAGTATCAGGCCAAGGGGTTTTGCACAACCAGTGTAAACATCTGGCTGGCCATGGCTTGAGTGCATGCGTGGCACCTGCCGTGTCGACCTCGCTGGTTCAGGGGCGGCGTTCACACGCACCGGCTGCTGCTCTGTGCCCACATGGCATGTGAGCGACTCATGTGCTCCCTGCTTTTAAGCAAACACGGCATGGTTATGTGGCCTCAGATCAGGGGTCCTCAAAGTACGGCCCGTGGGCCGCACACGACCCACCATGGTTATTTTCCCAGCCCTCCTCAGGAGAAAAGGGAGAAAAAAGGTAAGAGTCTTGTAGAAGAACACCCCCCCCTTCTCAAGTAAATAACCCCTCACAGTTTCTCTTTCCTCCCACCTGGGTTTGGCCTGATAGATTACCTTAAACAGTGGCCTTCATGCAACCATAATTTCTTTAAAAATGCATTGTTTTTGTACACCGTTCTGCGTGCAATTAAAACATTTGCTGGGCAGGGGCACTCCGCAGGGGCTGCTTGTGGCTGCCTGCACAGGGATTGCAAGAACGGGCTGGACTCGGTTCGTGTGACTTCCAGGATGGAAGGAGGAAAAAAGCCGCCCCAGAGAACTTGCAGGGCGAGGGATACCTGTGGGAGGATGTGGGGCCTGATGATCTGCTGGGCACCCTGGGGGCATGGTGCTATATAAGCCACCCGTGAGCTCGCTGTGCAGTGTGGTTTATGTAGTGCGAAGCTTCTCGGGGATGAAAACCAAAGCACTGGGGGCAGAAAAGCCAGTAAGGGAGTAAAAACAGCATTGAGTGCAAGAGATCTGCTTAAATAGCAAAGACCCGCTTGACTACAGTGTTCTTTGCAGAAGGAGAGGTGGGAAGGAGCAAACCTAGTTTAACTCAGCACAGGGAGGGAGCGGCCACCAAGCAGGCCCCGCTCTTTGTTGCCACCAGACTTGCCTCTGAGGGTGATGGCCCTGAAAGAGGGACTCTCCCAAAGATCTTAGGAGATGGGCCACCTCATATGGAAGAAGGTGATCTTTCAGGAAGTCTGACTCCACATCATACACGAGTGTTAATGCATTCTTTCAGAGTGAGTTCCTCGAAAGGCAGGATTGCATTTCAGGAACTTATTAACGGTGCCCTTTTTAAAATACAAGTTCTCACAAGATTTCTGAAAGAGCAGCCTCTCAGAAGGTGGTGATGGAAAAGGCCCTACTCAGAAGACCTGAGTGTCTTCTCCCGAGATGGCATATGGAGCAGGGCCCTATCGAAATATCTGGGGGGCTGCAGGGCACCCCCACATGTGAACTCGCGCTTTCAAAGTAAGTGCCGCCTTCCCCAACCTGGCCCAGTCCGGAGGTGCCGGATGTCTCCCCCAGGAGCCAGAGCGAGAGCAAGTCACAGGAGAAAGCTGCTCCCATACACAGTGATGGCAAAGGCACGTCTACCCCACTCAAGATGGGACTTGTTCTGAGTTCAAAACCGGATATGGAACCCTCTGCCAAGCCCCCCCCCCCCTTTCTAGCCTCCCCCTGATGCACTGCTGCTCAGCCCAGGCACTCTGTTCTTCTGCAGCAGCCAAAACCTGGAACTTGTGCATCATCCCCAGGAAAAATGCAAGCAACAACTAGACCTTGTGAGCATCCAGCACTTGAAAGCAGATGCACAAGGGCCCGCTTGTCCGAAGGACCCACTTTTGAACGCGCTGGGGGTTCCCACCAGAGGGGCCATTTGCAAAATAAAAATAAAGGCAAGCTAAGCTGGCAGTGGAAACAGTGAGGTAAAAAAAAAGCTGGGAGGAAAAAACCTTTCCTTTGAAAAATGAGTCAGTAACTCGACTTCGGGCAGAGGTATTTGGCCGTTGGGGAGAAAAGGAGACGTTGGCTTTGTGCAACACGCTGATGTTGCTAATCGCTTGCAACGCAGAGGGGCCAGCCTTCCAGCGAGGCACATTTTTTTCTAACGCAGAGGAAAAAAAGAACCTGTTGTGGGTGGAAGAGGAAAAAGTCTGGGCATTGCAGTGCTTGATAAGGGATTGGACGCTGGTTGTGTTTCATGTTCCTCATTTTAACATCACCGTTCTACGGTAGTGCTTTGCAGAGGCAAACAGGAAAAAAGAAGCAGGTCTCTGCCCCAGGCAGCTTACAATATAGCTCTCCATAGCTGGGGAGGCAAGGTTCTCATGGAGTGAATGCAAGCTGATGCAGCTGCCTGCCTTTGGATTCATTTCATTCGGTGCATGCCTTTTCTTCAGACGTTTCAGAGATCTCAGGCGAAAGCTGGAGGGCTAGGTCGTCTTCCTACAGCCGGAGGCCTGCAACCCTGAGAGGGGAATTTCTGAGTTTTGCTGCTTCTCCCCAGAGAGCATCCCTCATCTCTCCTGCTCTGCCCCTGAGATCTGAGAGCATCTTCTTGTGGAGGAGTGAGGGCAGGGCCTGGCTGGAGTGGGCCCTGAGCAGCACCTCCTTTCGTGGGTCCCCTCCCACGCCTTTGGGTCCCCAGCCACCCTGCCCTCTGTCTGGTGCCCATGATGGGTAGCTGCAAGCTGCCATTTTTCACCTCCCACAGTGCCCCTGAGGTGCTGCTGCTTGGCATTGTGGGAAATTAAAATGGCAGCTTGCTGATCCGGTCACCTGATGCTTTTCCATGCGGACAATATCCAGAACTGGTCCTGAGTGGGATGCCTTCTGCAGTAGCACGTCATCTGAGCTTTAAGGCATCTTTGGCCCATGAGCTCAGAGCCAGACCGCTTGCAGCAGGCTATGCACCGCCAAAGATCAGGGGGAGCATATTTGCATGCAATTTCCACCTGTTAATTTGGATGTTAATTTAGCCTTTGAAGTATCTTAAGCAGAAATGCCGTGCATCTCACCCTTAGTGCGTGACCAGCTCACTCCTGGGCCAGGTGTTAATGGAAGACGGGGACCAGTTCTGGATCTTTAAAAGGGAACTGGACAGGACAGATTGCAAGCAGAGGAGACTCATCTGTAGATCCTACATTATTATGTAGGTATTACATTTCGATAGCACCCCACAGCTGACGCCCTTGCTGGGCCAGGGCAAAGTAAACGCAAGACGCCACCCCAGTTGGTTTAAATATCCGTCAAGGTGTTGTGCTGAAGGCCGAGTGGCCATTTAGGCACTTGGACTGGAAAATCATTCCCTTGAAGCCAGGATCACCCATCAGACTGTCCTACTTCCGCCACGTCACGAGAGCTGGCGCACTGGAAAAGCCAGTCATGCCATGGCGAAAAGGAGAAGGGGTGCCCCAGCCCCCGGGGGCCGGACACCATAAAGAGAGACCCTGGGATGGACGTGGAGGTCTTGAAGGAAGCACTGAGAGACAGAGCGAGCGGCTTGGAGGGTGATGGGCCATGGTGGCCAAGGGTCAACTGAATGGTTAACCTCCCTGAGGACAAGTGGAAAGTTTCTCCTGCCCCCCAAGCAATAAAATACAATGGCTTAAGTATTAACCATTGGTGTCCTATCTGGGAATCTAAAATAAGTCAGCAGATGCTTTATCTGCGTAATTGAGACAAAGCCCCTGCCAGGCAAAGCAGAAAGCCCTCAAACTAAACTTCAAGTCATCAAAGACGTTTATGACAAACCATGGATCGAATTATCGGTTCAGATACAGTTGAGCCTATCATGCAGTGGAATGATTTTTAAATGCGTGCTGAGCACCTGACCCAGCCAGGAAAATAACGGCTGGACCCCGCCAGGCTGTATCAGAAATATGAATGCTGCATGCATGCCAAAAGCATGCTCAGAAGCCAGGAAAACAGGATGGGGAGGTCCTGGCTGAAGCAAGGCCATTTCTGCAGAGGCCGAGGGAGGGAGAGGCCGAGGCCCTGTGTTTGGAGAGGGCAGGGTGTGGAAGATAATCTCTGGGTGCTTTGCAGCAAAGCCTTCTGTCTCAGTTGTTTAGCAAAAGCTGCGAAGAAATTACTCATCGTGGCCTGATTATACTGCTGAAGTGAAGAAATCCTGGATTAACAAGGAATGGGTTTCTGCAGGAGAGGTTCCATTCAGTTCTGGTACACAGAAAAGAATTCCCGGGCACTGAACCCTTTCCTTCTCAACGTCAGTCTTTTGCACCAAGCTCCACCTGGGAGCTCGCTTTATAGAAGGCAAAGTGGATCCTGAATGCCTGAATTGGCCCCACCTGTGATGACGAACTCTGCTCCCCACAGCAGCTGGGTATCCCAACCATTTCCTGCTCTTTGGCCAAATACTATTAGCAAGAGTGGAGTGTACCGCACCAGTGGGGGTCAAAAAGGGACACACCTTCCCCTTGTGTATCTTTCCTGAGCCTGGTGCTGGCTAGATGTTTCAGATTCCGACTCCCAGCAGCCCCAGTGGTCAGGGGTGTTGGAAGCTGCAGCCCAATACATCTCCCCGCTACATTTGGGGAAGGCCTAGTCAAAGAACTGCAGAGTTGCATGGGAACGGGGTACTGCCTTCTCTCCAGGCTTGCCCGGTCCATAAGATATTAACTGAAGTCTGTTCTTGGGTTTCCCTATCAAACAGAGGCAAGTGGCCACTGCGGGCTGGGCCTTTTCATTGGTGGCACCGCTCAGTTCCATTATGATCTTTTGCTTGCCTAGGACTTTGATCAGGCTAATGACTCCTACGTCAGTGGAGAAACTCATCCACTTTGGCTGAACCCCGTCTCCAAAATAGGAGCACCACCATGGACAACCCCTGCATAGTTCAGTATAAAAGCTGCAATGGCTAAGCAGCCCCGATGACATAGGCACTGTCCTCCCCTGGCTTGATTTGTGTTCTTAGCACAGCAGTGCTTTGGCCCGAATGATTCTCCGCCCTGTTTGTTTTTCTGCCGCCCTTCTGTTGCCTTGTGCTGTTTAGGCAACCGAGAAACCCTCCGGTTTAGGGTGGGAGGGCTAGTTCTCCAGCTGCCCATATCCATCCGTCAGCCGAGTGGGACACTGCTATAAAAAGCAGACTCTGGCCCATGTCCTTCTGCCCAAGGATTGGGGGCAGGCAAGCCCTGGGGGGCTTAAGCCCAGGTTTTTTGTGGGGTGGGTGAGATAACAAGCAAATCAAACCCTGTTTCACGAAAGAACTAGGAGTGAGTCAGAGGAAAAAAGCAGAGATTTATAGAGCTGGAACTTCAGCCTGAGCGTGTTGTTTGCCAACATCTTCAGGAATGGAAGAAATTTGACTGGAACAGATCCTTGTTTTGCTTGGATGTTTCTTGGGATGGAAAAACAGGCGGGGTTTACGGGAGCCGACAAAGCCAGCACGACGCTTGCTTGCTGCACCGCAGCTCATCTGGCCGTCAGCGAGGCCAGGAAAGCATGTTGCTCGGTGTGCAGACTCGGGGGCTGGGAGTCGGTGTTTCAGACGAGCCAGAAGGACCCAGCAGCTTCCCACCCCGGGGCTCTGTTTTTAACAGCAGCAGCTTTAATAGACCAGCTATTAGTCCTCTGTCTCTGCTCCCGGTTTCCTCATGGAATGACGATAAGGCTTCTGCTTTATTGCTTTTCCTTTCCTGCCTTTCTGGACTGTACTTCCCATTACGTGGTCTAGAGGTGGCGCTGTGGTAGAGAGGACAACGCAACTGCACCATTCGTGACTTGCACTTCGTTTAGGAAAAAGTAAAATACTGGATTTCCCCCACTCCTGCTTTCAAAAAGAGAAAAAGAAAAGCAAAATGGCCATGCTGCCTGAGGATGATAGGGACTGGAGTACAACACATCTGGACAGGGGAGGACTGCCCTACATCAACACGAATGGACTCTTGGCTTGTGTAACATCATCTGAAGCACTTGACACTGGGTCCTATCTTTTGGGGTGGGATGAGGTGTTTATTTATTTATTTATTTATTTATTTATTATTTGGAATTTTTGTATGCCGTCCCATTCACATAACCTCGGGACGGCTACAAATACAGATAAAATCTGGAAACATCCTGGCAATAATTTAAGCCTAATAAATAAAATCAGTACTTATTAAAATATCGTTTAAATGAAAAGGTCTTGGCCTGGCATCGAAAAACAAAGAACGACGGCACCAGGCAGACCTCTCTGGGGAGCGCATTCCATAAGTGGGGCGCCACCACAGAGAAAGCTTAGCTTGCTTAGTTTTTGAAACGTCCCCCCACACTGCAAAACTCAACGGCCCCTCTCCCTTGCCTCAGTGTCCCCTTTACGGCCGAACATGGCCCATGGCACCATTTGTGCTTAGAAGGTGCTTCATGCGCCAGTGGGGGAGGGGTGCTTGTGTGCATGCTCGCACACTGACCTGCTCAGAGAAACACACATCAAGGAGTAGGTCTATCCTGGCTCGGAAATATGCATTTGGACAGTTTATACTGTGGCACCTCTGGGAAGGCCGTCTCTTGCTCAGCTGTTAATTCGCACCAGAGGAGCAGAGCTTAAATCGCTTTGTGTCTTGACTTCCACACTGTTCCGTGCACTAGCATGCGCGCGCACATGTTCAAAAGAAGTCTTTGTAGAGGCTTAGAAGTCTCCGTGGAGTTCTCATCACACTTCCGCAGCTTAGCACCAACTCTTAGTGCCACAGATCGACGTGGTCAAAGGCCATGCTGGTTGGGGATGATAGGATGTGTGGCACAGCCTGCTGGGGAGATCCCGTGGTCTCCAGAATTCTCCTACTTGAAACCCCAACGACGCCTTCCTCAAAGAGGGAAAATGTATGCTCAAGATACAGGCCAGCGGTCCTCCGCTTGCTGCAGCAGCCCAAGGGATCCTCCGTCGTTTCGGGGTGCTGGGAGCCGCCGCCTGCCAAAGGGCTGTGGGACCCGATGGCTCTCCTCGACTAGCCTGACTCGGGGGAGGTCCCCCGGCCTTGTTTGCTTAGGCAGACGAGCTCTGCACAGACTCTCCCGAATGGCAACCCGTGGCTGGGGATATAAAAATATTCCTCTTCTGGGACAACTTCCTGTCATAGCCCACAGGCTGTTTTTGCAGGAGGCGCGGGAGAAAAAGAGGGTTGCTTTCTCTGGTAGGGTGTGGCTGGCCGCAGCCGGGCAATGGTGTTTTCCCTGTCGGGATCCTCCCACGGCACTCCAGTTTGGAGAAGGATCCGGCCTTCCCACCGGTCTGCTGGCCAAGAGGGCACACCCCTGGCGGACTGTGCAGCTCCGTTTGCGAGGAGCGTCTGCACAAGCGCACACAACCTCCTCTGTTGTAAAGCTCAGCTCGCCCATCAGGGCAATGTTGTGGACATCTGTTTTGGCTGGGCGGAATGGATTTCTCCCGGGGCCTCTGCAAGTGGTAGTCCGAATCGCTGTTAGTCCGGTTGCTGAGGAGCGCGGGAGGAACTGCGGCACTCCTGCCCTGGAGTTTCGGAAGTGGCTTGCAAAGAGGAGATCCGGGCCCTCTGTTTCGTGTCTGGAAGGTAGGGGCGTTCCAGCCAACGGTGCATTCAAGACCCGTGCAGTCCATCTGTATTTGGTCAACCGCCGCACGTCCTTCCCCTTTCCTCATGGTTGGTCTTCACGGTGGAAAGACTCTGGAGAAGGTACATTCTGTGCAAAATACCCTGATGTGGACATCCTGGGTGAACACGCCAATCCAATTTGAGGAGACGACAAGACGGGCAGCTTTGCTCAACGTGGTGATAAGATCCGTTCGGATATGCAGGGCTGTCAGACCAGCCGGTGCCTTGCCAGCTGGCCTGTGATGGGAACTGTAGTCCAAGCTACTTATTTGGTAACATGAGAATATAATGCTGGATCCAACCATTGGTCCACCTTGCCCAGCTGTCTGTTCACAGGGTTACAAACCAAGTTCAGATCTCCACACAACCACAAGCTCACTGCTCCTCTGCATCTTCAGCCAGCGCCAAAGATGAGACGGCGTTTGTTCTTCTGAGAAGGAAGGGCCACGCATGCAGCAACGCAATTTGCACTCATTCTGTGTGGGAGGAAAGTGACATGGGCTCAGACTTTGCATTTCCAAGGAGAGCCAAGACGTGGTTCTGTTTTATAAAGAGCAGATAATGGGATGTTGAACCAATCCGCTCAGGAATTATTTAAAAGAATGCTGATAGGGTGGATTTGGAGGTGGTGAAAAATTCGATAGCTTCACTTGGCAAGAGATAATGTTCACCTTTCATCTACTTGGTTTTGCTTTCTTTCTGTGATTCTGGGATGTTACAATAATAATGAAATGAACATACGCCATAGGGAAGGGGGAATGTCTGAAGACAGGTTTATTGAAAGATGGAATGTTTCTGCTATTTTTGGAATGAAATGTTTAGGGGTCAAGCCAATGCTTCCCCATGAATATTTATTTATTTATTTATTTTATTTAAAACATTGCTATGCCGCCCCCATCGCAACAAAGCCTCGGGGCGGCTCACAAATATCCATTCATGGTGTGAGGGATTTATTAGTATTACTAAATTTCACAATGTTATAATTAAAGTTTGGCTTGTGGGATCTACTTTGCCTTTTCCTAGATCCCCAAGTTCCACCAAATGGAGCCAGGTGAATAAGAATATCTTGGAGAGGAGCCAGATTGGAGACAATGGCTCAGAGCAAAGCCAATGATCGGCTGTTACCCCTTATCTTTCCTGGATGCTGATCTGGACCATTAGCAGGGCTGTGTGTCCAGGTTTCTGTCTGTCTGTCTTAACAAGTTTCTAGCCCTCATGAAATCAGGGACTCTGTCCTACCATTTTGCGACAAAACAGCCCCCTTCCGCCTTTTATTCTTCATCAAAGGGATAGCCACTTCTGTGATGGACATCTAGGGACATAGAGATAGACAAAGAAAAAGGATAGAGTGACATACCCATTGTCTCAAGAAGACACATCTCAGTTCATTATGAACTGAATTTTCTTAGGTCTCCCCCAAAGCAGAAGGAATTACTTTGAAAGCCTTGGCCATGCAGGCTGGGAATGATGGGCGTTGCAATCCAACACATCTGCAGGTACCACATTGAGGATCACTGCCTTAGGGAATGACCACTTGGGAGCTCTTACCTATGTAGGCAAACGGAGCTTCCTTCCTTAGAACGGGCATTCCTTTGATAGGGTTAGTTACTTGTGGAATCATCTCCTCTTTCAATTTCCCAGCATCCCGGTTGTTTTTCTTTGCTACCTACTGTTCTGCTGGAGGGGAGATTTTCTGGTGCTTCTAAACAAATTCATCTGATGGTTGATGCTTCTTCAACTCAGTCCTGGGAGAGATTTGGGCCTCCCAGTGGCTTTGGGCCTAAGGAAAACAGAGTAACCAGGAGACAGCCAGATTCTGGGATGAGCTGGGGGACCACACTCATCCACCCCCAGGGTGAACAGCCCCTGAGCCATTTCTCCTTTTTATGCAGTTCTGCTTAATATTTGGTGAGTAAACATCAAATCAAGGGCCAGAGGGTTGTGGAATTAGGTCTAACTCCGTTATCACTGCACTTAATCACACCAAATCTGTTGAAGCACACTAGGTTAATTGCCTCCCTGACCCCTGCCTTTCCTGTTAGTCTCTGGAAGGAGAACATTTATGTAACCCTCTTGGGTTTTGTTTGTCGTGCTTTTGCAAAGAGCAGCGTTTAGAGCTCTTGTATGTCTGTGTCCCAGCTGTGGCGGGAATGGACTCGAGGCAAGGGTCAAGCCTGCTGCTACTCTTTCCCGTTGCATCGTTACGCCACAATTCACACGTTACGGTTTCATGCGGTACTCGAGGAGATTCTCACCTCTCCGTTTTCCGGAGGAAATACATTGTCTGAATTTGCCCTCGTGTGGTGAGGGCTGGTATTGACTCTGCCAAGAGCAGCGCCAAGCCTCGCAATGTAAACGGCAGCTCTCCCCGCGCATTCATTCACAGTCATTCATGTGAGAATGAGACCTCAGACACCCAGGCCTTCTGTCTGTCTGCTCCGTGGTACTTCAGTCCATTGGGCCGTAGAGAAATCTGAGGGAGGAGTGGTGTGGGGGGGTGAGTCGAAATAAATTCTACTGTTTATTCAAACAGTATTTTAATAATGTTTAATATTTATAGATTTTAATTGTGCAGCCAATGTGTTTCCAGGTTTTAATTGTAATTGTTTTATCTATTTCTGTGAGCCGTCCCGAGGCTATGTAGCAAGGGGACGGCAGATAAAAACTTTAAATAAATAAAAATAAATAAATAGGAAATGCAAGAAAGGAGCAGCTTTTCCTGAGTCTGTGGACTTACAGACCAGTTTTTCGCTTCAGTGGAGGTCATGGTGCAGGGGATTAGCACAAATCTGAATTCCTGCTTCAATCAAATATACAAGCGTGTAGCTCAGTCAGTTTGCAGGCAGCAGGCCGAAAGACGGGTGTCAGTGGGTGAGCCACAGATGGGACAGAGTCCACAAAATCCACACACCCTGTTGTGTACCCCAGCGCATTATGCAAAGGATGCTGTGGGCAGCCATGGGGGAGGGAGTGCGTCAGAACTCGGTGTGCACAGCCGGCAAAATCAAATGCACATGGCCTCAAAGAGACAGCTGTGGCTAAGAAAGCACCGCTGGGGAGGTGGTCTTTGGAGTACCCGCCCAGGAAGACCCAAAGCGTGAGGCACGCTTGCCTCTGGGTGTTAGGCAGTAAATGCAGCGAGCCACTTAATGATACCACGTGCTCGGCAGGAGACTGCCATCGAAGTGATGAAAAGAGCTGTCAGGAAGCCGAGAAGGAAGGGAAAGAGGCAACTGGGGCTCATCTGCCTCGTTCCACATCGGATGAGCATCAAGTTGCAAATTTGTCTGGTGCATGTCAAGGCAATTAGGCCGGCGCTAGAGAGCCCCTGGTGCGGCCTTGATGGGCATGACATTGTCCCCCGGGCTTTGAATGCTCTTTCCGTGGGGCACTTACCTGCGCTGTGTGAAGGTCTGGAAGGCAATATTTGGGTCTCGTGGGAAACCAAAGCCGTTTCCCCTCCCCTCCCTGCCAAATGGCTTTGTAGTATCCCCTGCCTTTGTTTGCATGCCGTCGGGTTAATAGTTTTATGAATTCAACTGTTTGAGCCTTTATCATAATGCATTAGCACGTATCCGTGAGCTTTAATGCACTTGTGGCAAGTCTGTTTCCTTCCTGGTAATTGGTGCAAGGAGTTTCCGTTCTGTTGTCTCCGGTGTGGCAGAGATTGTGTTTCAGAAGTGCATTTTCGCCTCTCGCCTCCCTCCCCGGTACACTCTGGGTACATTCTTGTCGCTCCGCTGGGCTCTCACTGCTCACAAGATGGAGAGACAATCAGACATATCTAGCCCAACAGTGGCCTGGCAAGGCCAGTCTTAGCCCTGTCTAGCCAGGTATGTTAGTGCTGGAGCAAGAAAGCAGGGGTGGTATCAGTTGCCCCAAGCAGATAAACTCCTGTGGATAAACCACTGGAATAAACTCCCCAAAGAGGCAGAGGTGTGTCTGACGGTCTGTCTTTCCTACCAGGCCTTTCAGAGCCCCCGTTCTAGGCTTTCGTGGCTTTTATCGCTTTCTGTGCTGCTCATTTTTTAAACCACGTTTCGTGCTTTGAAGTGCGGACCTTATATTTCCAATTTATCTGTTTGTAACCGACACAGATAACGTGAGTCACGGGGCAGATTAGAAAGGTACGGACTGCAGAAATGGTGTGTGAGGCGAAATGTGTGCAGGCTCATGCCAATGAAAGATATGTGCCTCCAAGGGGATCTTGGAGTATTGGGGTCCTGGAACCGAATGGAAGGAGCAATATTTGGGCAGCTTTCACACGGATCGACGGCCCTCCAACCTCGGTGACAAGGAACACAATAGTCCTTGGTGCACAGAGCACCCCCTGCACCCCCATGGGGTCTCTGGAACTAGAGGCCGTCCCTTCTAAGGGCAAACGTGTTTCTATGTAGGGCAGCCCTTGAAGATGGTCCGGATACTCCAGTGGGTCAGAACAGAAGCAGCCAGGATGTTAACAGGGACTGACGGATGTGCTCACATAACGGTGGTCCTTTACCATCTGCACTGGCTACTCATTGAAGTCCGGGCCGAATTTAAGGTGATGACCTAGAAAGCCCTAAATGGCTTAAGACTGGATATCTGACGGCGCTTCTCCATCCCTGTGCGTCTTCCCGCCCCTTAAGATCTGGGGCAGAGGTCCTTCTTTGGGAGCCCTCCTTGGAGGAGGTTGGGAGGGTGGCTACCTGGGGAAGGGCCTTCTCTGCGGTGGCACCCCGATTGTGGAATACGCTCCCCAGAGAGGTCCGCCTGGTGCCAACGCTTTATTCTTTTTGGCACTGGGCCAAAACCTTTTTATTTTTAGATTGTGATTTTAATTGGGGCGTTTTTCTATAGAGTGGATCCAGTGCTTTACTTTGTCTTATTGTAAGACCATCCCAAGACTATTTGGTGGTGGATGGTATACAAAAGTTTTAACAAACAAACAAATGCTGGTCATATGGCAAGCAGCCCCCCCTCCCCCCGTACCTCATGCTTTTCTCACGCTGCTCGGATAGACGTACCTTTTAGAAAGGGATGGATGCACGGATAGATGCACCCTGTCCAAATGGGCAGTCATGGGGGGAATTCTGCTTGTGTCCCACCCCCCTCATCAGGGGGGAGAGAGAGAGAGAGAGAGCATGCCTCTGTGATGGCTGACGTGGCAGGAGGCAATCTGTGGGGCCGTGGGGCGATCAGGGACCCTACGAATCCTTGCCTCATCTCTGAGATCTCGCACGGCAACTTCTCTCTGGGTCGAATGAGACGTCTTGGCGGTTTTGTGCCTGGGAAGGCTGGAGAAGAGTTCCTGCCTCCCTCCTCACCGACCTCTGACTGGCGCTGGTGGTGCTGAGCACCCAGCCACAGGCAGCCACACGGCCTGCTGCGCTGCAACCAGGTTTCATAGAAATGGCAAACGTGGCCGGGATAACAGTGGCTTTTTCCAGCCACCGGAAAAACACTTGCCTCTGTTTCAGCCCAAAAGGAAAGGAAAGGCCATCTGGCACCCGATTCCTCTTTTCTGGGGGTCAGAGACAGCGGCAAGATGAGCCCCCGGAAGATTTCCGCACAAGCAGTCAAGCTTGGTCCGGGCACGGCCTCATGCGCCATGGACCGAGGTCAGCTCAGAGGCAAGAAACGCGGGCAGACTTTTTACAATCGTCTTGCTTTTCCACCTCAGTGGATTTTAAATGCACGGGCCCAGGACTTTGGGTGGAAGGCTTGTGAAAGGGCAGCTCGGCGGTAATCAATCTCTCTTCCGAACAGTAAGGCTGGCCCTGGCTTCAAGGAAAGCGCCCCTGTTTTGCTATGAGCCGCACTATTCATATCAGACAGTGAGGAATTAAGAGCAGAGCTTGTGATCCGGCCTCTCATTTCATCCACAAAGCGGTCTCTCTGTCTCTCTCTCTCTGCTAAAGGCACTGGGGCTATTTTCATGTCCAACAGAGTGACAGGCAATGGGCATGGGAAGAGCGTGTCTGGAGAGGAGAATAATCCATAAATAGAGTTGTTGGGGGGGTTAATTAATTGTGGAGGGAATATCACCCCCCCCCCAATGCAGCCAGGGTAAATCTGGATTTTATTTTTATCATTTGTACTGTGTTTATTTATTTTATGTAAGCCGTCCCGAGGCTGCACGATGGGACGGCATACAAAAAGTCTAAATAAATATCCTTCCAAAATGCCAAGATGGGGATGATGGGTTAGATGCATCAAGCAGCAGCTGAATCGCAGGGAACTCTGGAGGCGATCGCCACACTGGCCCTGGACTGGGTGACCCAGGGATGTCGGAGGCCCTGTATCTAAACATCATGGGTTCAAATCCCACCTGGGGCAGTGGCGAGTGGAGCTTTTCAGTTCTGCTGCGTGTGGCAACAACCCGAAGCAAGAGATGCAGCTCCCTGTTTCAGAGGAGGTTCACGCTTGTAAAAATAGCCCTTCATTCTGTCAAGAGGCTGTTGGCGATCTCTGCCGTGGGGTGGCGTGGTGTGCGACAGAGACAGGTAGTCAGCAGGAGGGGGTGACCTCTCTGACAGGCAGGGAGGGAGAGCATCAGATAACGAAGTGGCAGACAGGATAAATAAAGTCGTGATGTAATGGAGACAAATTGGTGCTGGAGGAAGTGGGTGGTTGGGAAGGAACAACATGGGGAATGGATTATTTGATTGAACCTGGAGAAACCGATGGGGCGGCTGCATCATTCATTGAATGGACTCATTAATGTTTGAGGACCAAACTACAGGCCTATTGTTGAATTCTATATAAACGCTGCTTTGCATATCGAGGGAAGGTTCAGATGTTCTCTTCCGTATGCAAAAAGAGTATTTTTGTATTTGGAAGAGTATTTGGCAAAAGCCCAAATGACATTTCAGGAACTGGCATTTGAATTTCCATCAGTTCAGAGAGTGGTGTTTGAATTTCTGTGAACTTACTGGGCATCTCTAGGCAGCTCGCTGTTCCTCTCGAAGCTTTTCTGCATGAGGGATTTGTCCTGAGCTCACAGTTGCTTCTTGGTTCTTCAGATGATTACATGATTCTTCAGTTTCATTTTGTTTCCGCAGTTCCCTGTTTTTGTTTTTATTTGATTTTATTTTTGAGTGGGGGAAATGGGGAATTATTTCTGAAAGCAAAAGCAGAGGCATTTTCCTACTGCTGGCCTTGTGATATTCTGCTACAGCACAGTGCCACCTAGAGGTTATATACTGGAATTACAGGGGAGCAAAGGCTTTTTTTTTTGAAGTGCTGGGATCTCAGTTCTGCAGTGAAAATGAAAGCAATTAACAGTCTCATATAGGAAAGGCCTTAAAACTCAGCTCTTAGCTGCAACAGTGGGTAATAATGTTGATCTACCTTACTGGGATGCAGTAAGGATTGTAACATGATAATATATGGAAATTCTGAAGTGTTGTATAAATGTGATGTGTTACAGAAGATGAGAGAGAGAGGGAAAGTGAACAAAATGGGAAAGGAGGGCTATTTCATTGCATTTATATTCCACCTTTTTTCCTTTCAAAGGAGCTGAAGGCATCTTCGCAATTCTTCTCCTTCTTTCACTCTTATCCTCACAACAACAGCCCTGTTAGGTATGTTGGACTGAGAGCGTGTGACTGGCACAAAACCACCCAGTTGGCTTCTTGGCTGCATGGGGTTAGAACCCAGATCCCCCGAGTCCTGCCTTGCACTCTTAACCATTACACCCCACTGGCCCCTAATATGTTGTGTGTGTGTGTTTCTATCTGTATCTCAAGATGCAGGTTAAGGTTAGATCTTCTTGGTTCTAGAAATGGGAAGGCAGCTTGATCTACACTCAAGACAGTGGCATAAGTTGAAAAAGGCCTCTTCACACATTACAATTATGGTATGTTTTATAGCATCAGAAGAAAGCCGCTGTGTCTATCATGTGAATTCTCACACTGGGGAGCCGAGATTCAATGGGGGCCCATTGACTTCTGCTGAATGACAAATACGGTTTTTTTAATGTGTAGAACCAGTCCTGGGAACTTCCTTTATCATCTGCTACTATTTAGCCTCCTCTTAAACAGAACTCAAGTCAAAGATAACCCCTTTCTTTCCAACTCTCCCTTAATTTAAAAAGCCAAACAAATCATTTTTTCATATCGAGTCATCCAACACTGTTCCAGCCTAGAACTAATTTCCTGCACTATCATAAAAGACATTTGTTACGGAAGAATTGGGAAATATCCCTCTTGTGCTGTCAAAATTGACTCCTCCTAATTAATTAGCTTGGCTTTATTTGTAGTTCTTCCAATGCACGCACAAAGGCTGGGCTGGGGGAGAGGGAAACAGATTGCGGATGTCATGGCATGGAACAAAACGATCCCTTTTGTTTTTGGTGAAGAATCATTAGTAAGTTGTAAACCTGTTCTAATGACCATTAAACAGGTGGTGATGTTGGCAGGGGGCAGAGTCAGCTTTCCCCTGATCAGCTTTCCCCTGAAATCTTGAAGTGAGAAAGGCAGGCAAGGATGAAAGAGCAAGGAGACATTCCTGGGAATGGGGTGTCCCCCTCCTCTGATGTGTCAACAGTTTCCCATGCCTCGGAAAGCTTAGCATTCACTCTGAGCAGAACCCTTCAGTGTGCCTTTGCATCCTAGAAACAGCTCCCAGGAGTGAAATTCTCCACCCGAATGTCGCGAATTTTAATTGTGGATCTATGCACCACAGGGGCTGCTTAAAGTTGGCCTTGCCGCCTTCCCAGGTATGGCCAGGCACATCTTTTTGTTAGGTCAATGGGCTAATAGGTCTAAATAGCTAGCTATTGTTGCAACTGTAATGGGAAAAAACAATTAAAGGAGGAGGAAAACCATCACTTCTCCCAGCTCCGGCTGAGACAGTCCAGATGTTTGAGGAGAGATGGAGGTTTTGAGTCAAACAGCTGAATTCTACTGCCTGCATTGAGAGCAAATGCTGAGGAGTGTCTAGACTGGCTTCTCCTCTGTCCCAGCATAGTTCACCTACTTCACTTCTTGGCCTCCATGTTTCTTGCTTCTCTGTTTGCCAAGCAAGCAAGCAAGCAAGCAAGCAAGCAAGCAAGCAAGCAAGCAAGCAAGCGCCTTGATGAGGAAACGGAGGAAGCGCGAGAGCAGCTGGTGACCAAGTGTTGAGGAAACAGATCTGTTGGAGGTGGTACCCAGGATGACTTGCTCCACAGCCTTCAAGATCTTGGCCCTGTTTCTGGCCATAATGGAGGTGTGTCCGAGGACAATGGCGCTTTGGGTCTTTTTGGATCTGGAACCAACACCGACTGCCCCTTTCTTCCTTGGCCTCCTGAGTTGACCTCACCATGGGGCAAACGTGGTGGAGGTTGTGTCCAGGGAGGACCTCTAATCTCCCTTCCTGGGGGTGAAGGTGCCTCTTGGTCCCTGATTGGGATGGCCCTAATACACTCTGGCCCTGGAATGCCCTCCCAGGGGCTGTGCGGTGAAGATTTTTTTTTTCAATTTTTTTCAATTTATATCCTGCCTTTTTCCTACAAAGGGCTCAAGGCAGCTTACATCATTCTCCTCCTCCATCTTATCCCCACAACAACAACCCTGTGAGGTAGGTTGGGCTGAGAGTCTGTGACTGGCCCAAAGTCACCCAGTGGGCTCCATGGCCGAGCAGGGACTCGAACCCAGATCGCCTGAGTCCCAGTCCCACGCTCTTCACCACTACGCCACGCTGGCTCTCCGTAGTTGCTTCTGTAGGAGAGCCTTCATGTGTCTTATAACTCCACCCCTTTTTCTGCTTTCATTGAATTTGATTGCTTATTATGTATCCATATTCCTTTTTCATTATAGAATGCTGCATTATTGGGTAACATTCAATAAATAAGAAGGTCCTTAAAAGAAGCCCATCAGAAAGCAAGCAAGCAGGCAGGCACAGGAAGGGTCACTAAGCCAGACTAACAGGGGGCAGCTTCCAGCCTGGGAAAAGCCTTGTCCAAACCTTCCTTAATCTTGCGTCTATGAACTTTCCTGCCCTGAAACTTGCATCCTAAGAGTCAGGATATTCGACTCTGGGGGGTGCGAACCCCCAAGATGGACTCTGGGCCCCGTGCGCAGGTGCAAACAGGCATGGCCTGCTGTGGTGGATGCTGACCTTGAAATGGACCATTTGGTGTGTCCTGGCAAGGTAATTTTCCCACTGAAGCCAACCCTTGAGATGAAATAGAAATAATGTTTACTCAGATGAAAGTGAAAAAAATGGAGGAGAACCTTGATCACTCTGTAGTTTTCCTTAGATTCGCTTAAAAACAGACCATCAAATCCCCACACATGTGAAGCTCTGTCTCCTTTGTAGGAGAAAAAAGCACTTTGAGGCCCTTCTCTTGAGAGAAATATCACAGCGGGAGCAAGTGGGTTCTGATTTTTATTCAGCTACAAAGCACTGTCTTCCCACCCCACTTTTAACATTCTCCTTTCATGCAGCTGGGGCTTGTCACTGCTGAGAAAGCGTTTGCACTTCCAAGTGCAAATTTGCATCTGCAGGGATCTGAGTGATTGAGAAAGTCCAGGGTGTTGGAAGAAATGGAGGTGGAAGCCAAGACTGTAGGGTTCTGATTTAGCTCATGGAAAGATGTCGAGGCCCTGAAATCGCAGGGGAGAGTGTGAGTGTTATTCCCCTTCCCCGGAGCGGCTCTTTCACCTCCCTTGATTTAGGCAATTCCACCGTACCCTTTCCAGCTCTCCAGGAAGGAAACCAGTGAGTAGCTCACCAGCAGTCTTCCCTAACCTGGAGCCCTCCAGATGGTTGGACAACAGCTGAAAAGATTGTGGTCCAGTTGGTTGCAGGACAGAGAGTTTAGTCTCTAGCTGATCCTGAGGTGGGTCAACTTGACTGAGACAACAGCCACGCAGCCTTGTCTGCACACTGCTTGGTCTCATTTTGCTCTTGCAGATCAACATTTAAGAGTTTCAGAAAAGCCCTTCTGGATCAGACCAAGATCCAGGTAGCCCAGCATTCTGTTCGCACAAAGACCAGCCCCCTGTCCGTGAGATCCCGCAAGCAAGGTGGGAGTACAGCGGCACTCCCGGGCCCAAGTTCCCCAGTAACTCCCTCCAATCCTGGAGGGGACACGTAGCTATCAAGACCAGTAGCCATGGATTGTTCCCTCCTCCCTGAATCTGTACGCTTCCTTCCTAAAGCCAGCCAAGTTGGTAGTCCCCTGCGGATTTGGTGGCAGTGAATCCCATGGTTTAACTCTGTGTGTGAGCTTCCTTCTCTCTGTCCTGAATTTTCTGCCAATCTGCTTCAACAGGTGACACCCATCTGCTTTGTCCACACATAATTTTGCAGACCTCTGCCAGGTCTCCCCTTCCTTGCCTCTTTTGCTACCATCTCCCCCTTTTCTAAAAACTGGAGGTCGGAGAAAGACCAACTAACAAATGGTGCCCTTCTTGCTTTGACTTATTTTGCTCAGTGTGGTAGGGTCGTGTCCAGTAGATACGTTGCTTTGAGCAGTGGTGGAGTTCAGGAGGAACCTGGAGAAGCGTGGGGCCTCCTTCTCGGAGCAACAAGGCCCATCTTGCATGCTTTACTCCAGATCAAGTGAAAGCTGACGGTGGCTTTCCCTGAGGGCCTCCCGCTTCACTGGAGCTGCTTAAACAGTCACACGTCTTTGCAAGGTCGCTCTCTCCACTGTCTGAAGCACAATGTGTTTTATGGGCTGAACTTAGACAATCGAGGGCGAGCGTGGCTAAGTTCTGTGGAGCTTACTGTGGAGCTGCCTTTTATCCAATCAGTCGGTCATCTGTCTGCTTCATTTTGTCTCACATTTGATTGTTTTAAGCGCGAGTCGTTTCTGGGAAGAAATTTGCACATTTTGATGAGTTCTGAATACAAACCAAGCAAAACTCTCGGCCGTTCTTCATGGCATCTCCTGGGGGTGCGATGATGGATTGTCCTTGGAGGCGTGCCTGTGGGGGGTGCCACGAAGAGCTCCTGAAAAATGACTCCCCCTTCGCCGCTTCTGGGAAAGAGCGGGTGAGCAAGAGGTGGTGTGCAGATGTGCTGGGAGCGGCCCCCGGGCTGCCTCACACTTGCGTTCGTGGGCCGCGGATCTTCTTGTGCCTCTTCCCAGTGGCCACCGCAGGGCCGGACTCCGTGGTGGCAGGAGACCTGTAGGACAGCAGCTCAGGAAGAGGGGAGGGCAAGCCATTTTCAGAGAGGGAGGAGCTGAGAAAAGAGACCATCTTCTTGTGGTACCTGTTCTTTATTTCCTTGGCTGACCGGTAAAGGTTGCCAACGAAGCAGTAGCAGATGGGATTGAGGCTGGAGTTGGTGAGGCTGAGCCACTGAGCGAAAGGTCGGAGCTGCAGGATCCAGGGGGATGGAGTGGCATCCTGCAAGGACTTGGGGCTGTTGAACTCGATCCAGATGTCCATCGTGTAAATGGGCAGCCAGGAGAGGGCGAAGAGCAGCACCAAGGCCACCACCATCTGGGCCACCTTCTTGCGGACCTTCAGCCTGGAAGCTGGCAAGGCCTGGTTCAAGGCGCCGCCGACTCTCAACGGCCTGGTGGGGCTCCAAAGCCGATGGACGGTCAAGCAGCAGATGACCATGTTGAACAAGACGGGCAGGCAGTAGAGAGCGCAGAAGAGGAGGAAGCTGTAGGCTTGCTTGACCTTCTCCCGAGGCCACACCTCCCTGCAGATGGGGAACACCAGCGGGAGGCCTGGCACCACTCCGATCTCGTCCCGCTTGTTCATAAATATAAGGGGCATGCAGATCCCAGAGGAGAAGATCCAGACCACCAGGATGGTGCTCAGGATCTTCCGGCGCGTGAAGAAGGACCTGGCGTTGAGGGGGTTGTGCACGCTGTAGTACCGGTTCAGGCTGATCACCGTGAGGCTGAGCACGCTGGCCGAGACCGCCATGGCCTGGATGAAGGGCACGGTCCTGCACAGGAGGTCCCCGTACACCCAGGCTTTGTAGATCAGGTTGCCCACCGTGATGGGCATACACACGCACACCACCATCAGGTCGCAAATGGCCAGGTTTATCAGGAGGCTCTTGGTGGCACTCGGGCTGGGCATCCGGTGGCCACGCTTCCTGGTGAGCATCCGGAGTGACATGACGTTGCCAACAATGCCCACCACGAAGGACACCAGGTACATGAGGGCAAGGCAGATGGTGGCAGGCTCCTTGTCGAACAGGAAGAGCAGCTTCTGCAGTTCCTCCCAGTCCAGCTCCTGGCTGCTGTTTGACCCTCCTGCGGAGGAGAGATTCTCTGCTTTCCAGAGTTTCTGTAGACCACCCATCACCATGAAGCTGAAGGAGACGTTCATGGTTATTCCGTCTCTAGCACATGGGCTCAGCTTGCTATCCGTGGGAGAGTTTCCTTTCCCACAGCAGGTTTGGAGGGAGGTCTTCAGACCTGGGAGGAGACAAGAAGTCCGAATAAGACAGGACCTGATTATTCCAGCTTTAAGAACTTTTATGACATGGTAGCAAATCAATCGATCAAGAGCCCTGCGTCTTCTCCAAAAAGTGTTCCATAGTATGATGGCCACGTCGGAAGCTATCTTTTAACTATTGGTCCACCTAGGCCACCATTATTCATTCTAAGGGCAGGCAATTCCTACAAAGCCTGAACCCTGGCCATGCTGGCTGGGGATGATGGAACTGTAACCTTAAACAGCTGGAGCGCAGCACGTTTAGGCCCCTGTGTAGACTTTACTTGGTCACCTGGAATCCACCCAGATGCTAAGATCGGCACCTTAAGGCCTTCCTCCAGGTGCCCATCTTGAGGGAGGCGCTGAGGGCAACAACGCAAGAGGCGGCCTTCAGCAGCGGCCCCGCAATTCGGGAAGGATTGCCTTACTGAGGCCCACCTGGCACTCACACTATCTTCTTTTTGGTGCCAGGTTGAGGCTGCCCTCTGCTCCCAGACATTCAATGACATTTCCCTGGCCTTTATGTCAGTGGCCTCCTTAACATATCTAGCATATTTTACTGGAATTGATTTTCGCTGTCAATTTCAGATTTTGTGCCTTGAAATGTTAAGTTTACCATTTATTTATTTAAAATATTTCTACCCTGGCCTATATGAAAATCATCCCGGGACAGCTTACAATAATGTTGCTGATTATCTGTGTTTGCGCTCTTGCAAATGCGCAGATTGGCGCTCACCATCCGGAGAGCTTCCGCTGTCAGGCAGCCTGGGAAGGAAATAAGGAAGGAACCTCTGGATGTTGGATCCACCCCGATCACAAGCACAGTTTGTCCACTACCTGCTCCCCAGTCCTTCTGGCTAACAAGGGTGGGACTTAAACTCAGAGCCTTCTGCCTGTGAAGGAGCTGAGGACTGAGCTAAGGGACCCAATTTCCCTTGCCACCGACTCGGAGCAGATGGAATCATGACAAACATAAGAATTCCCTCTCTTCAGTATCCAAGCCGGCACAGAAGCGGATCATATAAAATAAACCTCTGAAATCAAGCCAGACATAAGCAGTTTCCAGTCCCACAGACTGAAACAAGCCCCTTTAATGCTTCTCATCAGAATCTGAGGAGCTAAAATGGTCTGGACTTTGGCTGGCAAGAGAATTTTCTTTATCTGCAAATTAAGTGCTTATTGTTAAACACCATCCCCTTAATGTTTCCCTTTGGAATCTATGGAGCTTAAAGAGGCTGGACTTTGGCTGGAATGAAATCTATCTCAGTCTGTCAATTAAGTGCTTATTTATCTATATCCAGGAGGACTTTGTGAAGGAAGATTTATTACACAGATCTCATACAGAAAAACCCCCACGCTGATTAATGCACATAACTTTTTAAAAATCATCTTGCTCTGGAATGATTAATGCTAAGGATAGTCAAGGAAATGTGCCAAGCCCGTGTGCAAAATTTGCCACTGTATATTTGCACTGCAGAGGCAAGATTTTGTTTTTGACTTCAAAGTAGACGTACTCATAACATCATTTGTGGAAATGTATTAAGCTTTTGGATACTGAGCCGGCAATCCTATATTTGTGCACCCGGGACTGACTGTGCAGTCCTAGTCAGGTCTACTCAAGAGTATACTTGGTTAATTCAGTGGGGCTTATGCCCAGATAAGTTGGTACAGAATTATAGCTTAGATCCCATTGAATTCAATGGGAATTGCGTCTGAATTGGTAAATATGGGATTCCAGTGTGAGGCTTCAGAATTTGGGCATTGCTTTTGGTACTCAAAGCAGGCTAAAGCTTGCTTTCTTTTCTATTAATTAGGCACCTTTGGGGGGCTAGTTTTTGGAAGCCAGTTCAAAACTGTCCTTTTTTTGCCCATCCATCTAGTTTTATTTGATTAATTTGAACTATGGTATTGCTGCAGGGGAGGGGGATGCTTGTTAAATGGATGACGGTTCTGTTTGCTGTGCAGCTTTCATCTTCACATTGCTTTAATTTGGTGTTGCAAGCCAGCTTGATATCGTTGCAAAAGGGGTCAAACATTTCAAATACGAGGCATTAAATGAAGAAATATGGCTGCATCTTAAAAACGAACTCATTCAGTCTGCAACCTTACACATTTGCATGGGCCAAGGTCTCAGTGAACTCAGTGAGATTAACTTCCAAGTTGATGTGCGTATGATTGTCCTCTCCCTTTTTAAAAATATATTTATATCCCAGTTTTTTCTTCAAGAAATCAAACATGGCTCCCATAATCCTGCTTTCATTGTATCCTCATCAGAACAACCCTATGAGGTAGGCTAGGCTGACAGTTAGTGGCTGGCCCAAAGTTACCCTGCAAGCTTCCTGGCTAAGTGGGGACTAAACCCAGGTCTCCCAAGGCCCCGTCCAGCTCTTAGGCCACTAGTTCACACATGTCTCTTGATGAATGATGTTCAGGAGGAGGAGGAGGAGGAAAGGTTATGTTAGTCCCAGTGGGCTGTCAAAGGAAACGGAGAAACAATTCTATTTCTTTGTATTCCTACCATTTGCATTGAGCCTTTTCCTCTTTGATAACCAACACCCTAGCTCCTAAGTAGCTCAAGAGACAGTACAGTGTAGTGATTAGAGCAGAGGCAGGCGATCTCTTGTCACATAAGTGCTGTGAACGACCCTTGCCAATAATGCATGGCAAATAATGCATGATCAGACTCATGGGACTTATTTCCCAAAACTTCTGGAGGATGCCAGGTTCCCTTGCCCTTCATTAGAGCTTTGGACTGCAGCTGGAGAAACCCAGATTCAAATCTCCATTTGGCCATGAAGTTCATTGACAGGAAATCTCTCTGCCTAGCCTACCTCAGAGGGCTGTTGTGAAGGTGAAACGGGTTGGAAAGAGGGCAACCACGCACATCCATCTAAATTCCTTGGGGGCAGGGCAAGAGCAAGTAAAGCAACCTGGTGCCACCCACCTGCCTGGTAGCTCCCCGCAGAAGAGATCTGTGAATCTTGCACGCTTGCACCGTTTTTCCTGTGGGGCAGGAGCTCTTCGGGTGTCCCAGCAGCACGGATCCTGCGCTTTGCCCGGGGAGGGGCTCGCACGGCCGCCTCGGAGCCCTGCGCGAAGAGCCCCCGCGGGTCGCGGTGCTGAAGGGACAGCTCCGTCCGTCCCCGCCGCGTCGCCCCTCCGCGCGTTCGGCGGCCCCGCCTCGCCCCGTCGCCCCTCTGCCTGCCTGCCTCCCCGCGCTGGCGGATGCGCTTACTCGGAGCAGGCGACGCCGCGGGCTCCGCCGCCCCGGGGGCTCCGCGGGGCGCAGCCCGTCCCGCCCTGGCCGGGGGCTTCCCGCGAGCTGCGCGCCGGGCTCCCACGGAGGGTCTCCGCCGCGGCTGGGGGGCTGCCCGGGACGCGCTCCCGGACCCGCGCCCTCGGCTCCCTTCGCGCGGCCGAGAAACTCCCCGGCCGAGCCGGCCGGCGCGCCCAGGCTCCGCTCTCCCCGCGCGAGCGGCGGCTCTCCAGCCGCATGACTCGCCCGCCCCCCCCCCCGCCGCCCCCCCCGCCCCCCCCCCCCCGCCAGCCGCCGCGACCCCTCGGCCCCGGCCAGCCCCGGCCCCGCCCGCCCGCCCGCCGGACCTCCTCGCCGCCCCGGCGCTCCGCTTCCGTCCGGCCACCGACTCACGCCGGGCGTCCAGCGCAGTGCGCTCGCTCGCGGACTTCAGGCGCCCGCGGCGCTGCCCTTGCACCCGCGCGCGCGCGCGGTTCTGGCCATGCACGTGTGCATGCAGCAGTTGGCCGGCACCTACGTGCACGCATCTCTGCGCGAGTGGCAGCCCGCCCTTTCGGGAGGAAGAGCGGCTTCGCGCGGCTGTTTTCTCCCGGGCACCCCCTGCCCCGTCCCGCATCCCATCGCGGACATTCGCTCACGCCAGTCCGGAGCCTTGCTCCCGTCTCCCGCGGCTCTGTCCCCCTGCGCCCAGCCGCCGTGGGGGGCGCCCCTCCGGGCCCACGCCTTCGCGGGAGAGAAACCCGCGTGGACAGCTCCGGCCAGGGCAGAAGGGGCGGCGGATGGCAGAAGGGGTGAGGCCAATGTCGGCGGGACTCCTCACCCACGGCAGCTTTCATTTTGAGCTTTCTAGGAAGTACTGGATTCCATTCCCAAAAACGAGGGAGCACCGTGGATGCCCTCCTCATCATTACTGCATTACACTTATATCCTACTTTATTCCCTCTTGCAAAGAACCCAAGGCAGCCTACACGCTCCTCACCCAGTCCGCTTGATCCTCACTTCTCTTCACGACACCCCTGTGAGCTCAATGAGGCTAAGAGTCAGTGATCAGCTCAGAGCCACCAGCTGTGCTTCATGGCCAAGAGGGGAGTGAAAACTGGCTCTCCCGGGTGCCCCAGCGCGACCCCCTAACCACCCCACCCAGCCAGCTGATCCATAAAGCTCTGAATAATCGCTGCAACGGATCAGGTTCAGCCCTGGAAGGGAGTCCCCCGGACCTCCCCTGGGTCTGGCTGTAGGTGCAGAACCTCAGGTGCCTTGCGACCAATTGTGCGAGGCTCTCTGATGAGGTGGGGAGTCCGGTTCTGGCACTCGCCACCAATTCCTGGGCTGAGCCCGTGTTTGGGCAAGGGCCCTGCTCCTTGGCGCACATCTTCCCGACACAGGGCTGCTTGGCCCCTGCCTGCCGTGGTGGAGATTCCAGCAGAATCCAACAAGGGCCCGACTCACCTGCCTTCTGCCTTCCTATCCCTGGAAGGGTCCCTTCCTCTTGCTCCCAACAGGCAAGTTGACCTAAGAGGGGACGAGAGCCTGGAATCGGGCCCCCTCTTGCATTTCCTGCTCCTCTTGGATTTCCAGTGGCTCCCTGATTTCTCCCTGGCTTCTTCTCGTTGGGTCTGGCTCAGGCCTGGCAGATGTTTCCTTGCACCCGAGACTCAGCCCTTGGACCTCTGTTCTTTGAACAAATTGCTTTCCTCCCTAATTTCAGATTCATGGAACTGGACTGTGCTCCTCCGGGAATTCTCCGTGGGTCTGCTATTATCTCATGTCTTCCGGGACTGGGGAACTGCAACTCTATTCTGGTGTTGATTGGTAGTGTAGAGATGCTCCTAATTAAGAACAGAAAAGGCATTTTATGCAGCATGTTTCTGTATCTCTAGAAGGTGAGAGATTGCAGGAGGAGCGCTTAACAGGATCTATGGTGCAACCCAGGGCAGGTTGAGATGGGGGGAAAGTCCTACAATTCCCTCTCTAAATCTGTTCAGGACTGCAGGCTTAGTTGTGGAAGAGAAAAAGCCCATGCAATTATTCACACAGGTCGGAGGAGCAGATCGGACGTGCCAGTCTGCAAAGTGGCACTGCAAAAGCAAACAGGAGAGAACAAAAGCTTCTCCATGGCTCTGTGTTCCAGTCAGATTGAAAACCCTGACCCTGTCTCTTTTGCAGGGTGTGCTGTGCCAGCTGGAGCTCTCTGCTCCCTGCTCCCTGCTCCCTGCTTTCGACACAGTGGCTGATCACTGCTCTCACCCTGGCTGGGAAAAACACAAGATGCTCACTTTAGGTTCGGGTGGGCTGTTTGTCCATTGGGCTAAATTTTTGGCTTTGGCAGGAGACAGCTCTTCTCCAGACTCCAGAAGGAGCTTTTCCCTGTCACCTGCCACAGAACCCTTACTGGTTTTATTCTGACGCTGCTCATGATTAAACGGGGCCATATTCTGCATGCAAAAAGCTTGCTTTACCCTCAAGGTCCTTAGCACAAGGGGCAAGAAGAGCAGTAAGTGTGCATTTTGCCAGGAAAAACCACTTCAGTCTGTTGTGGCAAAATGACGGATGGTCATCTGCTACCTTCAAGAGGAATAATTATCCTGGCATAAGCCTCCACATAAACCTATTCCAGAATAATTTTGGCTGCAATCCTTTGCACCTTTAGACAGAAAAGTGAGCAATGACTGCCAGCAAGACTGAGGTTTTGTGTGGTCTGTTTTGTCTCTGTGGTTTCCTAAAATCCCTGAAATGCAACAGTGACAGCGGGTGCCAAAGACGGTCACTTGGGAGGAATGCATAAAAATTGCATTCACAATAAGGGAAGAAGGGCTGCTATTCTGTCCAGACTTGCGCATGATTGTATCCTAAATAGCCATCGCAAATCATGGCAGCTCGCTCTGCCTCATGGTAGGTGCCCCTGCCATGGGCCCTTGGTAAGTTAGTGACTCTCTGTCTTGTTGTCTCTGAAGGAATGAAATAGATCCTGGCTGCATTTTAGGGTTAAAAGAAAATCGTTTTAGGTTACCATAAAATGTCTTTTTTGCTGCTTGACTGGAACACGCAAACAAAACAAAATTGAGCCTTCTGCAAAGCCAAAATAGGCAGAAATATGTCTTAGCCATCAAAGAGAAGATGATGCAAAAAGTTCTCCGTTGCAGAAAGAAAGCTGGTCTATTTGGTCGGTTGGACGCATTTAGACAGAAATGACGAGTTACGGAAAACAGGGTAATTCCGATCATTGCTGAACCATTATTGTCTGGTTTTTTCTTTCATCCATGCAGTGTTCCTGGAACCTTAAGAGCTAACCCTGACCTTGAATTTTAAAAGAGGGGATGCCCTCTCCTTCTGCATGAGGAAAGGAGCCGTTCACAGCTGCGAAAGGCACAGAACCTCACAAGGAAAAAGTGGTGACCTACTGCATCATTTTTCTACTGCTAATGCATCGTTAGCGGCTTGCTAATGTTGGGCTTGTGACGAGCCAGTCCATGGCAATGGAACATGCGATGCAATATACCAAATTCTGCGCAACATCTTTTTCCTATCATAATGAAAACGACTGAACTTGCTTTAGCACAGAGCTGGCACTAAAACTGCAGCAAACACACCAAAGCCAAACAGCTATCAATAAGCTACCAGAAGCGGGAATAGCCACTGCCAATTAACATGAGGTCCTTATGCCTCACTTGGGGATTCGATGGCAGAGTTATTATTGTGGTTAATTTCATTTCTGTGCCACCTATTAGCTGAAGCTCTCTGGGTGCTTTGCAACAATGGTTTTATTTTTACGCGTCCCAGCAGCCAAAGCTCTCTGGGCAGTTAATAGAAAGATTCCAAGTGGCGAAGAATAATAAAGAAAACAGTTTAAGATGCAGCAGAAATGCAGGGAGTATATACAGCAGGGATAACTGAGGACCAAGATTGGAATGCCAACTGTCAATTAAGAATTAAGGATTGTATCCCTTTGGACTGTGTCTGGATAATCACCCATGTGCAAAACTCCCTGCATATAGAAAGCAAGCATGTCAGGAAGAACCTATGCTAATCCTCTTTCCAATGTACCAATTTACCAAACGTAGTAGAACGAGGTAACAAGATCCAAGGTTGCTTAGAACATTCACTTGCCGGTGTGCCTAAGACAAACAATCTTGGCTTGCATCAGGCCAGAGGTGGCTACACAGAAGTATTCAGTGGGGAAGTCTTCATGTGACATGAAAAGACACACAAGCTTCTGCCACTGATGGCGGATCAGTAAAACTGCAATTGAAAAACAGAGCTGCAGTGCTTGCTTGGTAAGCTGACATCCTTCCTGCTAATGATATTCTTAGGCTTCTAAGATAGGCATATGTCAGGCTCAGATACTTATGCTGTTATGGCTTCGTTTCTCAGTTTGGAAGTGTAATGCTTCTTGCCATTAAAGAGGGTGGAATTCAACTTCATTTATTTAAGGGGGAATGATTAGGAATGTTTTTAATAGCATTTTTTGCTTTCTGTGGTGAAATCCGAGACAACAGAGCAGTGTAGCCGCAAGTTAATTTTGAAAGGGAGGAAAATGTGATCGGAATAAAAATCTGTCTGTTAGCCCATTTGCTTTGGCTGTGACAAGTTCTCTATTTCTGTACGGGTTTCTTCAAACATATTTACTGTGTGACAGAGATAAACAATGGCTGCAAAGTAATTCTAGCATTTGCCCCAGAGCACACACAAGAACCGCGTTTTTTCATCCGGCACAAATCTATTTAGGGAAGCCTGGAAAGAGCAATGAGAAGTTCACACCTTTCTCCTCCGAGAAGCAAATAGTTCTCTTACTAATAAGCGGTGGCTCACTAGCGCCAAAATTGCAGCTTGCGACAAGTTGCGAACTAGCAAAAGTCTGTCCAGGCTTTGCTTGCTGATCCCAGTAATCTCTCTAGAGAACTCTCTTATCCCTTAAATAATTTTTATTATCTCTCTTGTTTTCAGTGCAATGCATTAATATGGCGAAGAACCGCAAAGAAAAATTAAGATGCAGCAAAAATGCATGGAATATGCAAAGTCAAGATAAGCAACAAGAAAGAGGAATGTGCTGGCTGTTGATCTTCATCAAAATCTTCCCCAAAAGGTCTTGTCTTCACCAGCTCGGAGGATTTATTTGGAGAAGCCAAGATAACCAAGGGGCCACATCGAAAAAACCTTGCCTCTTATCTCCACCCCGCACTATCTCAGATGGGGAGACATAGCATTGGACACCCAGTCTGGATTCAACACAAAAAGCAGTCAATAAAGGAGAAGATGTCCTTCCTGTTTGCTGAAGGGATGGGCTGGACGTGAAGCTGTGAAGGAAAAGCCAAGGTAGGTGATCCAGGCAGGCCTGCACTGCCTTCTAAATCCATGGGGTACACGGCAATCCGCTTCCAGCTCTCCGCCTGCTTCTTTTGCTTGTTCTCGGAGAGATGCTGAGACACCAGGGGTCCAGGTGCATCTGCTGCCTGCTTGCCCACATACGGGGTTTCAGCATCTGGGAAGGTTTAGCTCAGGGAAAAGGAAAAGTATCTATGTGGGAGAGTATCATCTCTGTGATAAAAAATTGTGTAAAACAGTTCTCATTGTCCAGCAGAAAGCACATTTCTCTTTAGCCTAGGCAAGCAACAGGTTTGTGCAACACCAGTTCAACAAAGGATTTCTTTTGTGTGCATTTTTGCATTGGTTGGATCGATTTCAGCAACCCAAACATTTTCTTCTTGAGACTGTGCTAAAGAGACTCAAAAAAAAGGACATAGACTTTACACTTTATGTTGTGAGCCACCCCGAGGCTTCGGCGAATGGGGCGGCATAGAAATGTTTTAATAAATAAATAAAAGGCGATTTAGGGGAGCCATGATGCAGATATACAGAATTATGCGTGAAGAGGGAGAACATGCACAGGGAAATGTTCTCCCTCTTTCATGCTAACAGAACCCAAATGGCTCGTGCCCTGAAGCTGGGGGGGGGGGGGGGGGGGGGCAGATCAAAGGAAAGGCTTCTTCACTCAGCAACTTTCACTGCAATAGCATTTGGAAAGTCTTTATCTGAGGCAAAGGATGGGATTTCTCTTTATTAAAAAAATCTTTTGGCTTCCTCGAGAGAATCAGGAAAGCTTTGTGCTTGAGTTCCTTTCAGCAAACACTGCTACTTCGCAGCAGGAAGGGGCCAGGTCAAAATCGACCTTTTTGCCGGGCGTTTAGTAATCTTGAAGCAGTTGAAAAAGGCTGGTCTTTTGTGACCTTTTAGGATTCTGTGCTGACTGTGTATTCAGTTTTGGGCTCAGGGGTTAGTGTCCTTCATGGATGGGTTGCAAGGGTTAATTTAAGGCACCTTCTCCAGCCTGCCACCCTTCACAGGTGTTGGACTTCAACTCCCATTGGCCCTAGCCAAGCCAATGGCTGGGGATGCTGAGAGTTGTAGTCCAAAATATCTGGACGACCTAGGTGGGGTAAAGTTCTTCTAGGATATTTCCTCCAAAGGGCTCAAAGAACCATACGGTGGGGGGGGGGTCTTCCCTGCCCACTTTATCTTTTTTTTAATAGAATTTTTAATTAAAATTTTAAACCAATACTAAAAACATCAGTCATCACATACATGGGAACTCCTGGGTCAGCCCCTTACTACATATCTTCCCGCTTTATCTTCACCATCTTTTTCTTTATCTTCACCATCACTTATGGGGGACTGAAAATATTGCCAGCAAATCCAACACAACTGCAGATGGGCTAGAGAGATTTGGACAAAAACTGCAGGAAGCAACCCTTGCTTCACAGCTACAATGCATGGGCTAATCAAAATGAATGTCTGCTTTGGAACCTAATCCAAGCTTTTGCAAAAGCCACCTAAGAAGCACAGAAAATGACCCCTTTGCTTGCAGGTTGTTCTAATATTTTAGAGTATCCTTAAGTGCATAAAGCAGGCACTCAAAGAATGTGACTTTGAGCTGGGCTGGGTTTCTGGATTCATCTGCTTCAGAGAATGAATCCTACCAGGGCTTTGCCTGTAACAGTGAGGATTAGAAGCAAAGTTGAATTCAAACCGGAATGGGGGTGCTTCGGGGTTGCTTATGGAGTCATATAACCTCCTCAGGATCCAAATATAGTATTTTTAATCATCGTTAGAGCCTGAAGATTTGCTCTTATTCCCAGTGTGCTGGTATTAACAAATCCTGATATCATTTAAGTGCACTGATCAATTTTGCAGGTGTAGAATATTGCAGATGCAAACTCTGAAGAAATAATTACACCAAGCAAATAATAGTATGCATTTCTACGAATTAAAATTACTTGTGCGAGGCATTTTTCAGGTCGCAAGCAGCCAGTCTGGGAAGGGAAATGTACAGAATCGGGCAGATTTATCTTAAAACTGGAGGTATAGTTTAATTTCTCACTTGAGAAACTGAGAATTAAACAGAAATTGGGCAGTCCTCCGCCTGTGTACTCTGGGCTTGCAGAAGGAAGACATTCTCCATTAATGGCTTGGAATCATCTCCCAGATAGAAGCCACAGTTTTTAGGGAAGCTAACCCTAAAAATGCAGGAATGAATGGATCTTAATTTTGAAGCATGGGGCTTTCCGGCTTGCTAACTTCAACGCAGCTGCCCTTATTATTTTTAGACCAGAAGGGCATTTTCCCCTGCAGTAGTAAACAAGAGAAACTCAGCTGTTAAAATGTCAGTGCTCCACATTTGATGCAATGGACAATGCAACGCCTACAGCAAGATAGGTCACAGGACACCGGTGTCGCATGAGGCTGGCTTTAGTTGGGGGGCAGGCGCCTTTCAGGGCCCCGCTGGCAAAAGAGCCCTGCTTCGACAGAGCCGGCATTTCTGCTGTATGCAGAGAACCTTTCCGAAGAGGACTTGGGGGGAACGGCCGGCGCTTCCCTGCTGCAGTGCAGCCGTTACCCTGGAATACCGTGTGCAGTGCCACTCTCGAAGGCCGTAAGGACGAGGGCAGAGCATGCTTGGTCAGCCAAGCGCCCGTCTCCAGCATCTGGTTCACATCATGGCCAGCCAGCGGAAAAGGAACGCAACAGCACCCTCTTCCCATGCTCCCCAGCAACCGAGGGGCACGCGGCTGCTGATATTGGAGGAGCATCAAGCCCTCGAGATTGGTAGCCGAGGGCGACTTCTCCTCCATGAATTGGCCCCTTCCCCTTGAAAGCCGCCCCAGGTGGGGATGGTCATTGCATCATGGACTAGCAAATTCCATAGGTTGACTCATTGCAGTGGCAGGGGAGGAGAGGCAATCAGAGGGACCTGGGCTGGAAGGAGCAGGAGCCTCTTCCTTCTCTGCAAGAAGCCCACACCCTCTGGGACTTCTTTGTCTAGAGCGAAAATAACTAAGCAAGGTGTGGGTGATGGCAGGCATTGTGAAAGTGTTCAAAAGGTGGAGAAAATGGGCAGAGAAGAGTTTTTCTCTCCGAGAATTCTTCATATCTGGTAGTCCTCTGAAGGAAGTCTACAGTGATGGGTGCCTTAATCCTGGGAGAGGAAAAAAAGAGGGTTGGGGAGAGAAGTCATCGCCAGCAAAGAAAACTCAGTGGCTGCATCAGGCGCTGGTTATTTAAATTATGCATATAAAGCAGTTTCTGCCTCAGGGCAATAAATTTACAGAAGTATATATCTCATTTCTTATGGTATTCAACCAATTCTGTGCGGTTGTGTTGGGATCACCGCCCCCAACTCTGACGACACTCCTAAGTTATGTCCAGCATAACTTGTCTTCCCACACAAAAGATTTGCTCTTACGGATCAAAGAGAAGCATTTTGCCCTTACCATTCTGAGCATCTTCTATTTATGGACAGCGTTTGCTTGTTTTGAAGTACCTCCCCCATCATCAGGATGGATATTCGTGCTCCTAACTATTTTTTCCCCTTCTAAACTGCCACATCAGCCAAAGTTTTTAGAATGTAATTGGAATACAAATTGTTCAGGGGAAAAGGGAGGCAGGGCAGAGAAAGAGTTTTCATGGAGGGGGGGAGGGAGGGAAGGACAGTCTGAAAATGCTTTTGGGGAAATGCTAATAGGGCTTTTGGGACGAGTGGAGTGGCTGGCAAGTCCCCCAGCTTGGAGGCTGAAGCTTTTAATCTGTGGAATTGGCCAGGAACTCTGCTGAGGCAAAGCGAGGAGCCCATCGGCCGCGCCTTTCTCTGCAGATGGGGATGCGATCCGGTCCCTTCTCTTTTGCGGAGGGCGTGGGAAGCAGTGTCCAGGAGAAACTGGGGAATCTTCTGCTGACAGGCAGTCTTTGCTGACAGCTCATTTCTATTCCTCTGTGTTTTGCAAAGCCACTTGGCCTTCCATTGGCAGCCTTGTGTCTCTGAATGTTTATTTCGGGTGAGAGAAAAAGTCCTGGGTTTGGTGCTGCCACATAAGAGCAAAATATTCTAACAGTGTGATGCTGATAGGTGGCCCTAGAGTGACTTTAAGAAACAAACAAACAAACAAACAAAACCTCTCCAATCTCTTTATCCCAGTGAAAACACGATCAACAACACCAAATATTATGTCCGGCTATTGATCGTCCTCATCAGAAATGAAGGGGATTTTCAGAGAAGAACCCAACAACTTTCCAACCAGCTGTTGTGCTCAGCCTTAACGGATTGCGAGGGCTGGAATAGCAGAAGCTGCCTCGCTGTTCTTCAGAGCCGGCTCGCTCTAGCCCAGTGTTGTCCACTCTGACTGGCAGCAATGGGTCTCCCGGGTTTCAGGCAGAATTCTTTCCTAGTTCCACCCGGAGACGCTGGGAGATGAATCAGGGACTTTCTCCCTGCAAAGCAGAGGCTCTGCAGCAGAGCTAACAGCTCTTCCACCCTCAAGATAAATTAAGATCCCGGTCCTCATGGGCCTGAATAAAAAAGCAAATACCACATTCTGCATTTTTATGCCTCATCCTCTCTTAACTTTGCATGCACACAAAGAGCTACTGAGACTCCCAGTCCCAGCAGTGTCCTTCACTGCAGGAGTGGGAAGGAACTAATTACGGAGACCAAGTTTAAACAGCAGATCTAATTTTGGGCAATCAGCTGAAGCAGCCTATCGCTTCTCCCACCCCATTGATGGGCATTTTGGATAAGAAGAATCCCATGCATGCATCCCAGCCCATGTGTCCTCCTGGAGACAGGCGTGGTCTGAGTGAGGGGGCGTTGTTCACGGCTGGCACACGCTCTTCCCCGACCTCCCAGTGTGCTCAGAAAAGCTGGGATGCACTGCCCTTCGCCGCATGGCCTTCAGTGCCTGGAAAAACGTCATAAACATTTAATAGGCTCATAAATGGATCTTTTTGCAGTGTTCCCTATTGCAATTGGCTGACCTCTTCCCCTCTGGCTTGCAGAGGAGAGAAGCACGAAAGGACGATGGTTCCGCAGTCGCTGAAATGAGGGCCTTTCAAGCAAGGCTAATTTTCTTCTCTTGGACAGATAACTGAAATGACGAGCTGAGGTTGATTCCATCTACAGCATGTCCCAGTGAAGGGTACGCAGCGTATCGGATACCACTCCCTTCCCCGCAAGTGGCGATTTAGAGAATTGTATGGCCGTAAAGGCCAGAGGGAGAGCAAAAGAGAGAATGCATCTCTGATGGAAGGATTCCAAGAAGGTATTAAAGGGGTGGAGAGAGAGGCCATTTCCTAAATGGTTGGCTTTGGGTATCGAAGGGCAGAAGCTGAGCATGTGACAGGGATGGGAGTGGGGGAAGCTGCCTTGGTGAAGATTTGGAGAAGTTGTCCCCAAAGGAACATTGGTTGGAAGCCAAGGTAGATGCCTCCTTCCCCCAAACTTGGGCGACAGATTGTTCCATCTCATGCTCGGGGGATTCCCACATCATCCATCCATCACGAAAACGTCACACCCTAGACCAGAGGCATAGCATAGCAGAGCTGGGAGCAGCTTTATCCGTTGGCTGGAAATTCTGGGAGCTGCCGTCAAGAACATCTGGAGAACATCTGGTTGCAGAAGGCTCTTTTGGCCACATGTCCAAATGGAATAAGATTATTAAAGATATGCCCATCATGGTAGTTAGCTATAAGCAGAGCAGAAGATGAGCCATGGCAGAGGAAGGGATGCTCCCCCTTTCACCTTTTCATAAAACAAGTGTCTTCCTTTTCCTTTCCTTTCCTTTCCTTTTTCCCTGAAAAGACACACTGAACATCTCCCTCCAGTTGCCGCAGGAGACTTTTATCTTTCGTGATAATTGAGCTGCGTGTTGCTATGGCATCCAGTGGAGGGGAATGTCAGGCTGCACGAAGCACCGAGAGGCAATGGCAACGCAGCCTCTTGCGACCCTTTTCATACACATTTTGTGCCATGTGTGTTTCGTCGAAATGGAGGGTCAGGGCCCACGGTACTCCCAGCTCCGCCAAGTACGTTGGATTTGACGGCTGTTTCCTGAGTGAACACCAGAGCTGAGCGGCAGCCTTAAAGAATATACATTCACATCAAGAGATGCTAGAAGAGCCCGGGGAGGGGGGTCAACCCCCAACCTTTTAGGGAGGATGAGATTATCATTTTAGGGAGCGTGTGATTTTTTCTAACATCCTGTGCATGTTTACTCTGAAGCTGCCCAATTCTGCTCCATGGAATTTTCCCCTGTGTACAACATAGGATTATATCCCACATGATTGGTTTCATATGTTGAATACTTTATCACCCCAGATTATTACGTAGGACCAAGGACTGACGTAGCAGATTCAGGAAGGTTTGTTCCCTAAATGACTAAACAAAAGGTCAGTTTTGGGCAGAGAGTCCATCAAACGCCTCCCTGCTTTTCTTTGACACCAGAGCTGCCAAAAGCTCACTGCAAAAGCATTTTGCAGACAGGTTGGATCAACGATCTTGGATGGGAAGAGAGAGTTCCCAGTGTGGAAGTGTCTCATTTAGGGTGTGTGCAGGAGCTCTCAGCTCTGTCTTTGCATGCCTGCCTCTTCCTGGGCATTCCGGTGGCCTCTCGATTCCTACATGTACTGCAGCAGAAAGATCTGCTTATAGGTCCAGCGTTCCCTCTGTTTTTGCCCCTTCCAAAGAACTGCACCCCAAGTAGCCGGTTCTCCAGCCATGCAACTCTCCTGCTGGCCAGATCCTTTCAGAGCTGTCTAGTTAGAAACAATCGGCATTCCCTACTTCGACTTGGACTCTTGCTCTGTGACACCAAGTTCTTATCCAGTCACCTGCTTTTGGCCTTGGACACCACCTGGCTGTGATCCAACACAATGAAACTTATATTTCCAACTTGAGGGGTAGAAACTTGGGTTTAAAAAAGAAAGAAAGAAACTGAATCTGCCCAATGTTATAATTTCTGCTTTTTATTGTTCTTTCCTGAGTATAAGGCAGTTCCTTATGTCCTTAGATCATATTTTAGAAGCATATATGATTTATCATTATTAGAATTCTGGCTATCAGTGGGAAATTGCATCGCATCAACTTCCAAACCTCTCAGGTGGGTGACACTTTGGAATGGACTTTTTCCTTGCTTTATATACAGTGGTATGACTGCAAGCGAAAGAAAATTCAAGGGGAATGTATCTTAAATCTACCTTTTCTTGGTTTACTTTTTGGCAGAACAGGGGGATAAAATGACTGACGGGGAAACTAGAGACTTTTTAAACACTTTGGTTATTAGCTGTCCATGCATTCTTTCTGCAAGGTCAGCTGGAAACCAAATGCATGTGGCAAAGGTGTGATTCCACAGCTGGACTACAGGTGGCGCCATTGGGCCACCTAACGCAGCTGCGTCTGCTCTGCCTGAAATTCTCTTAAATTCAGCCAGTAAGCGCTTCGTGCATGTTTCCCAGAGGGTTTTGGCCTCTGCTCCATCAGGCCCGGGTAGGCATAATCCGTGGGGAAGGCAGAGGAAAACTTGCAGCAATTTCCAGAAGAGTCCTGGAGAACCCCTTATTCTGGGAAAAAGACAGGAATGTTTGCCACACCCCAGCGAATCCTCCCTCCCTCATGATGGGCATCTGTCCAATCCCCCGACCCTCATTGCAGACTTTCCCATGGATTTCTGCCATCCGTGTCTGCCTTTCCGAAGAATCCACCCTCTTTTGTTGTGTGTAGGAGACATCCGTAGGTTCCCTAGAAGGTGAAGGGTTGCAGCTTTCCCAAAGGTATTTGCCCTTCCCAGCACACGGTCCGTTGCATCCTGAAATCCCACTTGGTGGTCATGTCAAGTACTGATTGATACCTGCCTGAATTCGACCAATCCAGCCTTCCGACAGCTGGTATCCTCCAGATGTTTTGAACCAGAACTCCAAGCATTCCTAACTATTATGAACCATGCCAGCTGGAGGTGATGGGAGTTGAAGTCCAAAACATCTGCCCCCTTGTAATTGTTTCATTATATTTGCACTCACGTCTCTTCTGACGCCGGGTAAAATATTGCTAAGATAAACAGCACGAGGAAAAACTACAGGTGGGCAAACAAAGGTGCACCTGTTAACAGAGGTCCCTGTTTGGAAATGTTATTTATTACCACTGTGGATAAATGGTGTTTGCTTTGCCATCTCCACCTCCCAGTAGATCAGCCTCCAGTGAAAAGGGGAAGATGAGACAAGGAACTGTGTGTTGTCCAAAATTATCCATGACTTTGGCGTTTCAGGACTACCGTTACACCCTTGCTATAATTATATCCCAAAGAGCATGATCCAACCCAGAGAAAACTGGCTCACCACTGGGATTTGGGATTGGCCAAGCTCCCCAGGCACTGCACCATCCTTAAAGAATGTCCCACAGTCTTGCAGGTTATGCGGCAAGCTCTTTCGTAGCCAGGATGAGGTTCCAGAAACAAAGCCAGGAAAGTCCTCATGCTTATGCTTGTAAAGTTAATAAGATGCCAGCTGGAGGCATTGAGGTCATGATTTCTGAGGGCCAGAGTAATTGTGACGATTATATACAAAATAATTGTGGTGATTACAAGTCCCTCAAAGGCTGTCACAAAGAGGAAGGTCAAGATCTCTTCTTGTTGATGCCAGAGCATGGGACATGGAATAATTAAGTCAAGTTGCGACCACCCAGATTCAGGCTGGACATCAGGAAGAGCTTCCTCACTGTCAGAGCAATATGGCAGTGGGACCAGCTGCCTGGAGGGGTGGGGGGCTCTCCCACACTGGAGGCATTCAAGGCAAAACTGGGCAGCCCTCTGAGTGGGATGGTGTGACGTGGTGTCCTGCAACAGCAGGGGGTGGACTGGATGGCCTTCATGGCCCCTTGCAACTCTACTGTTCTATCATTCTATGATTGCAGTGATGTAGTGGAGTCTGGGCTCACAGGGAAGTGGCACCCCCACCTTTTTATTAGCAGGACCAGTGATGCCTGTGATGTCAGCCCAGGCCTCCCCCTTCCTCCTGAGCTTTAGATGCTATCCTCAAGTTATGGAGAGATGAATTTTCTCAGTAAAGCCTTGCTCCCTGGGGCGATGCAAAGTCCCGGAGGCTCCTCTATCCAAGGCGTGTATCCTGCACCTGTGAGTCTTTTGTCTTGGTCTTTTGTTTGTGGGAAACTTACTTGATGTCATAAAGCTCTCGCATTCTCTGGAGCCTCCCCACCCTTTGCAGCCCGTTTCTCCTTAGTGCATGGAATGTGAGAGGTTGTTTGCTCATCTTGCGATAAAGGACCCCGTCTTATCACGATGCTGCTGTATCTCGGCGCCACCTTGTGGTGGTGTGGTGGAGTGTGTAGAACGGCAGAGAAAGCCTCCACATGCGCGAAGAATCACGAAGCCTCAGTGAAAAGCCTCTTCTGCAAAGGGTTCCGGTCGTTTTCCAAAGGCTGGCTCCTGCCGGAAAGGAAAACGACGCAGACTGGCTGGTCCTGCACCTGTTCGGCCGCCAGTGGTTTGGGTTCCTCTTACGGGGAAGAGATTTTCTTGAGGCGTGAATTCTGCAAACGAGGCACTGCCAGTGTGAGCAACGGCCCTTCCAACCTGCACAATTAAGCCGAGCGCCCTCTACAGGTTCTAGCCCAACCTCTGCAAGGGGAATGGGTGCATCTTGTCCCTCAAGTGCAGGCATGTGAAGGTGGGTACATAGAAACACAGAAACAGCACGAGTCAGAAGGGGTCTCCCGGGCCATCTAGTCTGACCCCCGGCTCCAGCCGGCTCTGCTCATGACACGCTTACCATGTGCATGTCTAGCCTATTCTTGAACACGTGAATGGCACGATGGGGGTCTCAGCATGTCCTGCACAACCGGCAGGTACTGGGGTATATTTGGGACTATTGATAATACACTTTGCTTTTCATGGTGCAACAGAACAATCCACAGTTTTGTGTTAACACCGAAATCACCAGACGTTCCGTCAGTGGGCCTTGCTCTGGAATTGAGATGTTGCAACATCAAAGTCCTTGTTTGCATCTTTGAGATGTCAGTGGGTACAGACTAGCTCTTTTTCCATCTTGTTTTTATTTATTCATCATTAATGCCAAATGATCCATCCTCCAAATGAATTTCAGGGTGGTGTTATGTGACACAAACCATTCAAAACGACAGATGAACAAACAGCTGGTGCCAATGTGGAAGCCAGTCCCAATTCCTTAGAGAGGGCACTCCAAATTCAGGGTGCCGTGATGCGAAAAAGCCCTCTCCTTTTATCAGGAACCTCCACTGAAGCTTCATGGGGAAAGGCTGAGGGCGGATTCATCTGCCGGTCCAGGTGGCTTTTGGACACGGACTGGGTGGAAAGTGCCATCTTGTTCTGCACCCCACACAGAAAAATGAGTGTGGGGTAGGCCCGGAGGAGAACGTTCCAGTCTTGGAGACATCACCAAAAAGCCCTCTGGCTTGTTGCCATCCTCCAACATTCCTGGACGAAGACCTCAGACAGCAACTGTCGAGCGGGACGCAGGTCTACGGGGGTGTCAATGTCAAGCTGTGTTATGAGCACATCCATGCCTCACCTCTGGCCAGGTGCACAGGGAGCTGTCCTTTTCTTTCCTTGTAGCTTGGCATCCTCCACCTCCTTATTGACACAGTGTCCTGGACCAACATCTGGGAAGGCATGGTTGCTGAATCTCCGCTCTGCCACTCCCGTGATTCCATTTCTCTCCTTTTTCTGGCCTTTGGCTTGGGGACAAGAAAGCATCCATCCAGGACCAGGATGTTGTTGCAGGATCTGCAGTGTTGTCTGTCCTCTTTGTGCGTGTTTTGCCTGGGGCGCATCAGTCCAGGAAGAGAAAATGCCATGATGTTGATTCCCTTGGGGGAACGTGAGAAGGCAAGAGCTTTGACCTAGTCCAGCCATCTGCTTCCCACAATGGCCAGGCAGGAGGCCCATAAACAGGCCTTCAAAGCACTAGCCCTCCTGGTCCTCCGGCTTTGATGGACATGCATTCCCCACAAGGGAATGGCAGTTTACGGAGGTGCTGTTAGAGCAGAGCTGGCTGCCTGTTGCTCTTCAGATGCTTTGGTCTCTGGTTCCCATTGGCTGAGTTCAGCCCAGCCCGTGGTGTGGAGCAACGGGGGTTGCAAATCAAATTATCTGGGGGAGGGGGCACAAGTCCCCCCCGCCCCCTGCTAGAGATTCCAGGCGGGCTGTCATGGAGCTGCCCCTCTCGTGCCTTGGCCTGCCCTGTGGAAATAAGAGCTGGGACAGAAGTTCTCCTCTGGGGATGCTGAGGGTGGCTCTGGTGTGCGAGAGCAAAGGTTGCCAGTCTGGCATGTGGTTCCACGGAGCAGCCACTGGCTGGCAGCCACCGCCTCCCTCCCACAAGGCCCCCGAGAAACTCATTTCTACGGGAGAGTTGTCTTTTTAAGCCCCGTATTTGGCACAGAGGGGGGGCTTTTGGCCAGAATCCCTGCCAAACTAATGCTGCAGCATTCTAGAGAGCGCTTCTTGGTGGCCCATGGGAGTTCAAAAAGTGAGCAACTGGTAATAATTGCCATGCAGCAGGGAGGGGAATTTTCAAGGGGGGGCACCTGTGGAGGAAGGTTTCCCTCTCCCCACAAGTTGCACTCCCCCTACACAATCCCCGCCCACACATGGCAATAAAGATTGGGGGCAAGGGGTAAAATTAAAAGAATCTCTGATTTGATTTGAGATGACGTGGCTGAGAAATTGGTCAGCTTTTCCTCCTTGGAAATTTGAATAAACCCTTGCAATTATTTCTGAATAGATAAATTAAGATGCGGATACATACAGATGCAAATGAGCATGTGAAGGTTTTGTGCAGATCTGTGTTTTGGGGCCCACGGCCTGAATTGGTTAAGTGGCTGGCGATGCTTTTGCTCCTGTGAACAAAACACGACTGCAGTGCAGAGTCCCTTCAACAGGATGGCAAAACTCCTATAAATTTGCAACGTGTAAGGGCTGGCTGTCCAGTGAGAAGATTTCAGTGCTGCATCCATTAAATCACTGCAGTGGGAGGCATGCATTTTTGCGGCTGGATTGTAATGGGACATAACTCCGAAACATCTGGAACCGTTCAGGAGCTTGACTGGAATTTATTGCTTACTATGGAAGCCGGTTAAAGCAGAGAACTCCCTGCTGTGTTTAATGCACTAAAGCATCACCTTTGGAGATCTGGGTTCAAATCCCAACAGCGCTCAGAAAAGGAAATGAGTTTTATGCTCAATTCCAGGAGGGAACATTGGACCCAGTCACTGAAGAGGCAGGCAGCTCTGGCGTGATTGGCAGGTGACCGAGAAATCCTAGGAAGGTGGGTGGGGAAGTGACATTGTGGGGAACGGAGCAAGAGGGTAGATGGGGCTTTTCAGAGGAGGAAACGTGGGGGTGGGGTGTCAAACCAGCCTTCCCCAGCATGGCGCCCCTCAAATGTGTTGTGCTGCTCCTCCCATTTGAGTCTTTCCCAACCTGTTGGATTGCAACTTCCATGATTCCCAGCCACCTATGTCCAAGGCTGGAGAAGACTGGTCTCTGCCATGTTTCACAGAAAGAGAGCAAACCAGAAGGGGCCTCCTGGGCCATCTAGTCTGACCCCCATTTCAAACTCCCATGCTGATCACAAGCCGAGCCCATGATGGAAACGGGCTCAGAATGAGCTCAGACTTACAAAGGGCTAAACAGGAGTCCAGTTTGACCTGATCCCAAGTTAATGCTTTTGGGGAAATCCTGTTCTGAAACAAGCTGGGGAAGCTTTTGTTTCAGCCCCCTGAAGTTCCAGTGATTCCAGAAGGATTTTTGCTCATGCATTATGTTTATTTCCCACCTTCTTCTCCAAGGAATCCAAGGCAGCTCACACACTCTTGGCCCTCCTCCCCATTTGTCTTCTCCACAGCGCCATGAGATCGGTCAGGCTGAGGGTCAGTGCCCGGCCCATTGAGCTGCGGGGCCAAGCGGGGAACAAGACCCGCGTCTCTGGGGTCCCAGGCCAGAGCTTCACCCCAGCACTACCCTGCCCCCCACACAAGCGCAAGCTTATCTATTCCATGGGAATGCTTGTTGAACTTGGACTGAATTGCGCCCTGCTCCAAAGGAGGCCAATGACGTTCCAGACATAGAAATTTGGAAGTTGGCCCTTCCACATATACGTCTGGAAAAATGTTAAAGTGCAGAGCAGAATAACTTTCCGGAGACCACCCTACATGCCGGGCTGGCTTGCGCATTTGCTGGCTAAAATGTTTTAGTTGCCTTTCCACCCATGGTCTATTGCCTCGCATGCTATCATAAATCACTGATGTCCACAGTTCCGAGTGATAACTCTTCCCACATGTTATCCGCATGGCTTGTGAAGTAGAAGGGATTTTCCTATAAAAAGGACAGTGGAGGTTCTCTTTCAGGATTTTCCCAATGCCTAGGCTTGCTTTTCTGCTGTTCTTCAAGGCCTTGTTCAGTGCCACCTCCAGGTTTTGGGAGTCCTGGGGCAGGAAACCATCCACATGCTCCGTGGTGGGTCTTTCTTCTCACCACCATCATCCTTGGCTGCTTTTGCTTCTCCTCCTCTTTCTGCTCTGGGTTGTTTGATGGCAGAGAGGGAGCAAGGGCACACAGCTCCTCGTGCATGGAGCCAGAGACCTCAGCCCCCACGGAGGTGAGCACTGCTTTTCGTCCCCAGGGCCTGGCCATCAGATCGCTTTGGTGCCTAGCACCACTTCTGGGCTCAGTGCTGAAGACCTTCAGCCGCAGGGTGCGCCTGACTCTCAGACAAGTTTGGCTGCTTTAATTGTGCATTCGGCGGGATAAAAGTCTGCCAGCGGGGAGGGGAAACACTGACGGCGCCTCCCACCTGCATCCAAGATCACTCCTATGAATACGCATTCTGCATTATGCCGTCCCAGCACCATCCCTGGATGCTAGGAAGGGATGCTGCATGCCAGGACATTCTGTTCCTCTCGCGCAAGCCAGGAAACCTTTCAAATACGTTGCTGGGTTGTTCCCAAAGATGCCGGAAAGGGTCAGCAAACATTTTGCCTGAAAGCTGACACTATCATGCTGGGGCTCTGAAGAAGAGTCTGCCCATATTCCAGTGAAGATATGAAGGGGGTTTCCTTTAGACATCCAGCCTGGCGGGGCAGGAGGCAGGAGAGAACAATCGATAACGATAATGGTGGCGGTGATGCTCAAGAATCTCGCTCGTGACGTTGGATGTTCAGCTGGGCCATCTTTTCCAAGACTGCCTAGCAAGGGCAGAAAGAACCGGCTTTGCAAATATTGAGCTCTGTAAATAGTGAAGCGTCTAACTTTCTGGGGAGGTTTGCTTTGATTCCCATCCTGCAGGCCATTTTTCCTTATCCTCATTCAACCTTCCGAACTGCAGCCACAAAAATTTGGGCTCCGCTACAAGTGGGTACGACCAAGCGTCAGTTTCCAACAAAGCAAAACATTCTGGCAGGAGAGACGTCTCATTCCTCTTGATGCTGACATAATATGCAAGAATGGAATCCCTTCGGTGGGACTGGATCCCGTCCGTTTTCAGGTGCTCTCGCACAAGTTGGGCCAGGGGCCAGATCCTTCTGGGACCAGAGGCGGAGCGAGCCGAGGATGGGGCCGAACCGGCCTGTTTTCCTTGCATCATCTTTGGCGCCTGGCCCGGCCGCCCAATTGTCTGGGAACCCTGTATATAAACATCCTGGATCCTGTCCACAGGTAGACCGTTGCCAGCTGTTCCAAGCACATTTGGTTTCGGGGTTTCGCTCAAGTCTGTGCAACCACATGGCTTCTCTACGGATTCCTGGCTGCCCTCCGTTCTCCTTGCCAGACTGCCTCTCCTGCCTTGGAGGCAGGCCAGGAAATGTCCTTATAGTGCTGCAATGGGGCCCAGTGGGTTAACTGCGCGCTCCCTACATGGGTGCAGCCCGGCAGTCTCCCGCCCCTCCGACTAAGACTCGTTACAGGCCGACTTGCAACATTTCTGTCTCGCGCACTGGACTGACCGCAGGGCAGCGGCAAGCAATGACCCAGGCCATGGCTGAGTGATGCAAAGGTTTGGGACAGCCTTCCCCAAGTGGGTGGCCTTCAGAGGCACTTGGACCACAACTCCCAGAATGCCCATCCAGCAGGGCCACTGGCTGGGAATTCTGGGAGCTGCAGTCCAAACGTGTCTGGAAGGCAGAAGGCTGGGGAGGGCTGGTTTGGGCAACGCAGCAGCGTCTGACCTGGTTCACACAGGACAACCCGCTGGTTGGAAAGGTGGGGGTTGTGCTGCAAAAGCGGGAGAGAAGGCACCTTCTGCTAAGACTCCACCGCCCACAAGTGGCCCAGCGTGTGATATCGGCACCCAGACTCTCTGCAGCATCCGTTTCGAGCTTCTTCCATCCCTGCGTATTGTTCAAAGTTTTTCACCATCTGGCTGTCAGCTGTGTCAATGTATTCTGCCAAGAGCGATTATTATCCTTTTGGTCAAAGCGATGCTAGAGAAACGGTCATCATCCCCCCTGTTTCTGATATTCAGGCAGGGATATCCGCAGGCCGTCTCAGGGGCTTTCTGCACTAGAGGTCTGCAGTCCCTGGAGGTGTGAGGACTCGCCAAGGTTTGCAGAAGTGCAATCAATATTTAGGGGGAACCCCTAAGGAGCCCTGCTAAAACAGCCCAGAGGAGTAGCTGCAACCTGGAGCAGCAATGCTGTACACAGCTACAAGCCCCCTTTTCAGTTTTTCCGATAATCACTATGCTATCAGCTGTTCAAAATGGTCCTCCGTGGCTTCAGGATGCCTAAAATCATGCGTTGCCCACTGCACTGGGCTTTGGGCTTCATATATGTGGGTGTACTAGCAACAACAAATTGTATGCGTCCTAAAGTCAAGTTTCATCCATCCGGCTAGCTAACTGGCCACATAGAGATTAAAACCCTGGACATCTGGACCTTCCTAAGAGTGCAATCCTAAGCCTGTTTGAACAGAGAACATCCCGCAGCTCCTGGCGTTCCCCAGCCAGCGACACTTGTTCTCCACTCCCTGTGCACAGCTCGGGCTCTGAAGTTGTCTTGCGACCTCGGAGCCCCGGCACCTGAGGAATAATCATCCCAGTTCTGAGGGTGGGGAGAGGGCATTCTGAATTCAGAGTCCAAGGTCCAACCTCAGAGTGCTTCTCCTGTGTCTGGATGGAGACCAGCAGCGGTAGGACTGGGCTCTAAGTTGTATACAACGTCACTGAACGGCAACAGCAGTGCCTGAGGTAGAAGCCGTGCAAATGTTGGGGAGGAGCAGACACACATGCAAAGCTGGGAAACCTCCGAAGGATCAAGGATCAGGAGTGCAGGGGAAGAGGCAAGGTCATCTGGGGATCCCAGCCATGCCAGATCGGTCCAGTCACCTGAAGTCCTGCATCCCTGCTAGACAATGTTTGCACGTGACGTTCTTCTTGGGAGCAGACTGATCCATGAACCGCTGGCCTTTCAGACCTCCTGATCTGCCACCACGCTGGGTGGCGCTGCAGAGCAGAGCTTCGGACAAATGTGTCTCCGTGATCTGATGCCGGCTAGAATTCCTGCACTGCATCGACATTCTACTGATTCCTGGGCACTTGCAGCCCGTTTCCTGGGTTACCGTTTGATCTGCTTCAGCGTGGGAGCCCAAGTCAACTGTCAGGGAGGGATGTCGCATCTTCCAGTTGGGGTTGCCCATGTCTGGCTTGAACATTCCTTTCTACCGTCTCAGCATGGACGTCTCAGGAAGTGAACATATGTGATGCGAGAAGATCCTGACATGTGATGAGCCGGGACATGGCTGCAGTGTGATGCGTAAGGTCAACAGAAACCATGTTTTGGCATTGCTGGTGATGGAAAACAAGTGGTCTGGGGTTAATTTTCTTCCAGTTGTTTAAAAACGATCTACAAACTATTTTGAAGCTGGGGTGGTCACCAGGGGCTTTCTGAATATTTATTTATTGCAAAAGTGTATAGATCACCCTTCAGGATCAAATTTCAGGGCGGCGTACCATCCCATCGCTGGTGCTGAAGAAAGTTTCGGCTGCTGGATGAGTCAGTCTTGTGCATGGACTGGAAAATGTTTCCATCTTGTTCTTCACCCAAGGCAGCAAAAGGTCTTGAGATGGCCCAGAAGAAGTTCAACAGCCCTGGCGTAAAGCTCATTGCGGCGTTCCGCCTCGCACCTCACGGCAGGAGCCCAGACTTGACCATAACCAAGTGCTTTCAGTGCTAATTTATCCACCGCAGACAGCCGTGGGTTTATGAAGATCAGGGTCGACTCTCAGCGAGGGGATGCATTTTTCAGATGTCAGGGGCTTCTCTCGGGTTGCATGCCCATCTTGGGGCAGGAGCATACACGCAGAAAGTTGGTGCTCAGAAAGAAAGTCGGAAAGACAGAAACAGGGAGATAAGGGTAAGAAAAGGAATGGCGATGGAATTAACAGCAAGGAAGTCATTAGCACAACTCTGGATGTTCCAGATTTTCCAGCCATCCAATGGGGGAGTTCTTGCTTTCACACTGAGAGCATAAGAGAGGCATGGCAGAGTTGGAATTTTGTGGTCACACGTCAGCTTGCACTTCCAGATTTGTCTGGACAAGAAGAGACCAAATAAAGATGCCCTGCGTGGAGACCAGGAGTTGACGAGCCCAAGGCCTCTGGCAGAGTGCCTACTCTCAAGGAGGCCCGTGCCCCGTGACCGTCTCTCTCCCTGCCAATCACGTGCTCCAGTTCATGTGATCTGGACTTCCGAATGGCCCCCCATGGCTTAGTCACTGGCAGCGAGTGTTTTCATTTCGGGTTCCCTTTGCCTTCAGTCCTGCCCACCAGTACATTGTGCCCACGAACTTCTGCAGCCCCCGAGCTGAAAGGTGTCCAGCACCCCAGTACTGCTGACATGCTTGGCAGAGTTACAGGTGTGAATGCACCTGCCGCTCAATGCAGGAATCATGCCTGCAACCTCCGGCACCCAGACTGGCCGCTTGACCACTGAATTATGGCCAGTGGGAGCATCCGTGAACCTAAACATGAGGAGAGCTCTCCCAGCTTTCCGCATGTCATGCAGCCTGCAAGCAGGTTGCATTTCTGCGCTAGCAGACACTGATCCAACCCTCCAGGTATCCCAGGTCACAGATGAGAGAGACACGCGTCCAGGTGGACTGCTGGTCCTGAGGCACCTGACTCAAGCGACTAGAGATGGAAGCTTATATTTCTGCAGCTGGAGGGGGTGGGGAGGATTATATGCACTTTGCCCTGCCTGCCCTTCATGCATAACTCTCCAATTAGTTCCCCCTGTCTCCCTTTTCTCCTCTCAAAGGCTCAGGAGCCATTAATCTGCTTTGGAGCATTAGTGCCAGGCTGAGCAACTAAGATCATTTCTCCCCTGACCTTCCCACAGGGGCCCGATGCACCCTTAATAGATTTCTGCTTTCCCATCGTCCACGTCAAATGCTCCAAAGGCCCCTGGCTAACCTGCTCAACTCAGGCTGTTGTCAGGCACAGTTCTGGCTGTATAAATTGCAAAGGCAACGTCCAGCGTGAAGGAGAGCGATGTCTCTCCACTTCTTGTATGCCATCTTTCTCGTCTCTCATCTTTGTGGGGCTCGGTTGTACACGAATCATGAACTCAGTTTCCAGGGATGCTTGGGACATACTAGCTCAAGACCTGAACTATCTGAGGTCCTAGCCCTACAGTACACGAATCTCTTTAAAATCAGCATATGAGCTTCCATATTAATATACGCACATTTAGAAAATATTGGTACTGTTTAAATTTCACAGGAAGCAAACTCACACTGCTTGATTGCTCATCCAGATCACCCCATCCCATGCATTATTCAATTCATGTTCATCCTGACCCAGATCATCCCAAGATAACGAGCAAATTTGTTCTTTTCTGGTAGGAGACTGTTGCACCATGTGGGAAATAGAAAATTCCTTTTCCCTTATGGATTTCTCTTGGAAATCCCATCCCACAGCTGGAGGGTGCCTCCAGCTGACCCATGACTGCCCCCCCAGCCTGCTGAAATGTGGGAGTGTAGCAGCAAAAAGTGGCTTGTTTGCCCCTGAAATTTAGGGATAAGGCAGCAAGGAGATTCCAAAGCGCCACACTGGGCTGATTCCCATCCAAACCTGGCCCTGACGGGTCTCTGTTGTGATTCAGCACCAAACTTAGCTGGTGCCTATTCACTGTGGGTGGTGAGGCAGCATGACTGGGGGTGTCCCGGCTGGAAACTGGTCCCCAGTCTGCCCAGTGATGTTTGTCACACGGCCTGTCACCCGGTCAGGATGCTGGACAGTTCTGGCCGACTGTTCACAGACCTGAGCTTTCCCAAGAATACAAACAGCAACCATCCCTTGTTCTGAATGAAAGCTTGTGAATGCCAATACGGAGAGCTCAGGGGGATGCCAAACAGTTTATTCCATGAATAAGCTTCGGCCCCTTAGAGTCGGGCTACAAAAATCCCAATTCTTCTGCCACCCACCCAGTTTCCCCAGAAACCAGAGAGAAATAGAGTTTTCTTAGCTCAGCTTGGGCCTTGTCTCTGGTCACTGGGAAAGAGTCCAACTCTTTCTTTTCTTTTGCTTTAAAAAGTGCTTCCTGGAAAGATTTCTAGATTTCAAAGCGTCCTGGCATGCTGATTTCGGTGGCTCTGTGCAACTTTGGCAGCTTTGTAATTCGAAACAGTGGGATTAGCCTGGCCGGCCCATCCAGCAGCGTCTTGCCGCCATTCACAAGAAAACGGTCCAGGCTGCCAGAACGAGCTTGCATTCCAGGGGCCTCTTCCATCCAGTCTGGAAGGAGGAAATTGCCACAAAAGGCAGGGAGCAGGGAAGGAGCGACTCCAAACATGCCTAGCAGGGACTCTGCTCCCCTGGGCAGTGTGGGTTTGATTTCCCCTTCAACCCGCGTGGGAGTGACCTGCTAGAAGGCAGCGGACCTGTCAGTCGGGGCAGCCACGAGACGGGACGGGAGGCAGGCACCACAAGGAAGCGAAGGGGCAGGGGTGAATGGCGGGGCATGAACCTCCTCGATTCAAACTCCGACACCAGCAGGTAGGGCTAGGGGAACTGCCCCCACCTGGAACCCAAGTTCCACTTCCAACCAGCATTCTGGAGGTGGCCCTGGGTTGGTTGGACTGACGTTCAGCACTCTTAGTGTTGGCCGTTACTGAGCAAGACGGGCCGTCCGTCCCCTGTGAGTCAGGACCAAAACGCTGTTAGGATCAGGGGCCAAAGAAGAAAAGAAATTGTGCCCACCTTTGCTGCTCTCCAGACGTCAAATGCACGGAATCCCACAAATCAGTTCCCTGCACCCTCGGACTCTCCGTTCCATTGATTACAAAAAGCTTTCCCAACACTGTCCCCCAGATGCATTGGACTATAACTCCCACCATGCTCAACCAACCGGGGGCAATAGGCCTTGTAACCTGACTGGGTTAGCCACTGCCTAACATGACTGGCTTAGGCAGATCAAATGGGCAACAGAATTGCCCGCAATTATTGGCAATTCAATCCAATATTCATGCTAATCAGACCCCTGCTGATCACCCTAATGACAGATGCAAACGGCATCAAGCAATTAATTGAGCCGAGGAAAATGGATTTCTGCTGTCAGGCAGCACAGATGATGGACATGTTGCAAATCCTTCCCCCTGTTTGTGATATTTGGGTTGTCGGTCCCCCGTTTGTGCATCCAGGGCAGAAACACCCACACACAAGGGGCAGCAGTGGGCTTGTGGTTTGCAGAAGTGGGAGGAAAACTTGGTGAGAAAATCCTGCCAGAGGAGAGCAAGCTCCAAGATTAGGTGGATGAATGCGCTGAGCATGCATGAAGCGCTGGTTGGCTGTTGGGGAGGGATAGAAGGACGGGGGAGAGGATGGACGGCAACCTGCGCTGCAGCTCTTTGTTGCAGCTTGGTCCTTTGGAGAACTGCGAAGGCAGCAGGGCGAAGTCTCCAGGGCGAAAGGGCCACCTGCAAGGCTTCCCAGGAACACGCGTCCCTCTTGTTCGCTCATTCTGCCAGTCTCTCTCTCGCCCCGCTTGCTTATTTGTCGGCTAGGCAAACATCACAGGCACGCTCGCTCCCGCCCACGGATGCGAAGCTCGGGTGCCCAGCGGCACAGGGCTTTGGGGACGCAGGCTGGATACACGTGTCTCCAGCCCGCACTTCCTAGGTCACCGTGACCGTTTCCCCCTTTCGCAGGACACAACAGAAGAGCCTTTCAAAAACACTTCCTTTGAAAAATAATCCATCCCGACTCTGTTTTTGGAAAACCAGGCTGCACAGAGAACAGGAAGAAGTTAATTACTGTCCAGGGGGGTGTGGGCGTGTGTTCCAAAATGTTTGAAATGTTTAATTTCCTTGAAAGAAAAAAGAGCTCTGATCTCGGCTGGATTCCCGCCCTGTTTATGCAGAGGGTTTCTATTAGCAAAGTCAACAGCTAAGCTCCCGATGGCCTTCCTGGGTCTTACTCTCTCCAAGCAGGACCATTTCCTAAGGGAGTGTGTGTGACTGTGTGCCTTCTTCCAGCTACCATAGCAAAGGAATTTAAGGCGCAAAGCTTTGCATGTTTAGTCAGGGTGAAAAAATGCCTTTTTTTCTGTCTGAACATGCATACGATGTGTGGGATTGTGCCTTTTGTTCCTTCAGCAATCCGGTCTGCTAGGAAGAGGAGTTCTTTGGTTCCCCAAAAATGAACATCTTCTTTGCATCAGGCTAATTTGCAGGACTCGAGAAACCCCCCTGGATGAAGTGGGAAGCCGAGAGCAGACACGGGTTACCCTGCAAACGAGCGATCGTGGTTCTAGCGCCCCAGAGAGAACTTCCACACCACGTGTACCAGCTCTTCCCAGCCCGGTTCCCTCTGAGGTGCTGCTTGCAGGGCAACCATGTGAGAACTGGCCCAAAAGAGGGTGTGCATTAGCAAGAGGACCTCACATTTGCATGCAATCTGCATGTGATACTCTATAGTTACAGGTGCTCATTTGGAAACGATCTAGTTTCAGTAAAAACAGGCTACATCTCACGCTAGTGTGGAAGATAGTGTTCAGGTGACCCATGTGCCACGCTCAGTCTGCATTCCGGGTGCTGTTGATGGGCTCGGCATGTAGCCCGGCATGTCTGGTGGGACCTGCATTAGGCGGAGGTTGAGGTATTCCCAGTATTTCTCACAGGTGAAAATGGACACCTCGAGAGCGCGCACCAGTTCCCCTCTGCGGATCGCTGCTCACAGCCTTGACCACCCCCCCAAAACCATGCCAACAGGCTCTCTTCCACCTTTCCCCAGCTGAGGTGCCTCCAGATGTTGAGCCTAATGCCCCGATCATTCAACAGCAACATCTGAAGGGACCCATCTTGGGAAAGGGGGCTCTCTCTTGTTCAGCACTGACCTCCATTGGGACAGCTAGGAGGCAGTTAGTTTCTCCTGACCGCCAAGCCAGAGTGTTCCAGGGTCCCAGCCAGGTAGCCTGTCCTCTTTCCTGGTGCTCCTCTGGTCTCCTCCATCTGATGGTCCACTTCCAGGCCTGCTGAGCGTCTCATTCCTAGCAGGCCCACTTTTTAGGAGGGGCATATGTTATTTTTCTTGATGGACCCTGAGTCCATCAAGTCCAGCCTTTGGTTCACACCAGGGCAACCAGCGACGCACAGGAAACTCCCAGGCAGTGTCTGGTCACACTTATTCCCCAGCGACCAGCATCCCCCAGCTTTGATCCTGGAGGAATGTGTGCAGGAGGTGAGGGGAACTCAGGACTTCGGGAAAAAGGAGAGGAGGCAGAACCATGAAGACAGACATTTTCACAAGGATTCCCCAACGGCAAACTCTGGGAGAAAATAGGGGTGTGACGGATCATGAAACAGAAACATTCAAGCCCCCCATTTCTCATCAGCGCCATCGCAAGACTTTTGGCCCCCAGCGGCCAATGACAAAGCAGTGTCTTCATGCAGGGTCAGCCGCAGAAGCCAGAACTTGGAGGAAGGGCCCTGTTGTTTGTCTTGCTCCCCGTGTTCTTGCGCACAAGAAGGAAGCCGCTGGCTGGGATCAGGCAGTGCCATTGGCCTGTTGATCCTCTCAGTAATGGCCCAGGGCCTGCCTGGCTGTTCCCGAGGGGAGGGCTTCTGGGTGGTCACAGGGACCCTTCGGGAGCAACTTGTGCCAGTGGGGCCTGCAATGGGCTTTTCACGAAGGGTGCAGAAGCTCTTTCTTCCTGAGGGGGGAATTCCATCTCTGAGAAGCCCACCGGGGGGCGGGGGGCATGCTGGAGATGGGGGGCTGAAAGCACAAATGGGTTGGACTGAAAAGCACACAGCCCCCTGCCCCTACCTATGGAATCGTCAAGGTCTTACTAGCAGTTACTAAGCCTTGGGAGAAGCAGGTCAGCCTTGGAAGGAACAAGGGAGGGAGGAAACCATGAAATGCTTCTTTTGGCTTTAAAGAAAGCTTGCCGGGAGTATTTCTAGTGGAGGTCATGCAGAACTGGCACTTGCCACTTGAGGTTGATCCCTCTGCCTCCTCCTGCTCCTTGTGGCCATGAGGGAGTGACTCCAGTTGGGAATCAAGGTGTGAATGCCGCCTTTCTCCAGGGGGCTGCGGGGTGGCCAAGGCATGCCCTGGGCGCGTGGGCAGGGGGGTGCCGAGCGTGGGGTGTTGGCAGCCGCTGGGCGTGCGTGAGCAGCTGGGGGCAGAAATCCTGGGTTGTGCCCAGGCGGCACCATTCGCAGTGCTCTTAACTCCCTCCGTGCCCCGTTGTGGAGAGACGGACTTTTCCCTGCTTTGCCGCTGCCCCCGTTTCTTATCTTCCTCTCCTGCTGGAGCAGCTGCCGGGGATAGAGGACTTTGCTCCGTTTCCTCGATGAGAGGAGGGCAAAGAGGATGCCCTTTATCATAAGCATATCCCCTGCCTGGTGTTTCACAAAAATACGATGATGATGATTATTATGATAAGGAAGTCGTGGTGAAGGGGCTTGCCCTGCCGTGTTGCAGCAGCCTTGGCCCCGAAGCAAGGAGACGCCTTGGGTTTCCTCGGGCCCTGTGATGTGCCGGCCTGTGGCGGGGGGTCGAATGGGAATGGGACAAAAGCGCAGTCGTGCATCAGGAAGGGAGGCCGGGGCACACACCCTGGGCCAACCCGCCCGAGGAGGAGGAAGGGCAGGCCAAGCGCGGTAGGCCTGGCTTGCCCCCTTTGGAGGAAACGAAGGCGTACGGCCCCTTCCCAGGGGATCCTGAGGTCTGGAGTCAAATGCTACTGAAGGGCTCCACTGGAGGAAGAAGGGGCAGGAAGACGCCGGGGCAGGCTTGGTTTTATAAAAGGGTAAGGAAGTGCCACAGGGCTGCAGTTGTGCGATGCTGTTTTCTAGCTGGTGCCGTTGGGCCTGCCTTCTTTTGTCTTCAGGTGTCCTCAAGGGGATGTGGCCCCCGGGAAGTTCTCCACCTGGCCCTCTGGCTGAGGAATGCTGCGCACCCCTGACCTAGGTGCTGAAAGGGTGTCCCAGCTGAGGGGACGGATGACTTCCGAACCGGAGCTGACGCACGGATGGCAAACAGCAGTACCAGTTCCTCACACCTAGTGAATGGCTTGAGAAAATGCAAGGAGATGGTGTTGTGGGTCGAAATCTCCATTTGGCTAAGATGACTGTTAAGTGGTGAATTGCAGAGGGAGTCCAACGGATGTTTACTGGGTTCTGTAGGGGAACACAGAGGTCTCTGACCCCATGGAGCTTACAGAGCGACCTTTGTGGCAGTGGGCGCTACACAGCCTGGGGCGTGGGAGCGATCAGGTGCGAGGAAGGACTCTGTGCGGATGTCGCTCCACATCCTTGGCTTGCTCTGAGTCAGAAGCAGTGGAAGCACAAGTGGCTAAGCCAGTGCCTTGATAGAAAACGTGCCTTGTGGAATGAGCCAAGCGAGGAGGAGCCGCATCCCTTCCCCGTCCTCATTTCAGGGCGCTGCGATGCAGCTGGGTTTGGGCAGTGAGGAGGCCGTGGGTGTGTGAGAAGGGGACAGGATGGGAGAACGGAGGTTTTGGGGCAGAATGGTGCTCCCTGGTGCCGAGTTCCTGAGAGTTCCTAGCTGGCTCTCCCGGCCAGGCCAGGCCAGGCCAAGCCATGGCTCCCCAGCGAGACCCTTTGCATTCACCCAAACAGGAGAGGAGCTTGTTGCTTGTGGGGCCCCGAACAAACACACGTTGGGTGGGTCAGGACTTCTTTCTGTTCTTATTTAGGCAGCTGGGGCGAGAGTTATTGTTTTTAATTTGCTGTTTGATGGATGACACGGCTGGAGTGGCTCCAGAGTGACTCTATTTTTGAAATATGTCTCCCACTTCCCATCCAGCCCAGGGATGACTCCCGATCAACTTGGGAAGATCTATATTTATAATCAGTGCCTCTCTTTCTCTGTCACTCTTTATCTCTCCGCTGGGAAAACTGTTGGCTGGAACACCGGCCAAAATATGTGTGTGTTTTCGCTCCCTGTGTCCTCCTCAAGACCATGAGCCAATGTCTTCTTTTCTCGCGCTCCCTCGTTAACTCGCAGACTCTTTCTCCCTCGTTCTTTCTTGCCCAATTGGACATTTTTGCAACGTGTGGGTACCATTTCGGCGTTGTGGGAGGGCAGAACCTTAGGAGCCAACTATACTCGGCCTGGGGTCCCGGTAAAGCTCTCCGTGGCTCCCCAAATGGACAGTCCGGTGCCCTTGGGCCGCATCCCCCCCCCCCCGACCAGTCACATGGCAGCTTCCCCAGCACCCCTTCCAAACGCTGAAGTGCTTCTCTGCTGCCTTAGCCGTTGGCAGTGGGCGCCAGCCATGAAGTTTCCAGGGCGGCTTTGGGCCAGCAAGGGACTCTCAGCTTAGCCTTCCCCTCGGGGTTGTCATGAGGGTAAAACGGAGAAGCCGTGAGTCAGGTACGTGTAGAAGTGTAACCTTCATTCAGGCAGGATATATATATCATGAATGAATGCGGGCTTTATGCTTCCATCTGCGGGTATGTCTGATCTGTGGGTGCCAAGCAACCCCTTCAGAATGACATCCAGTCCCCAGGCTGAACATGATTTGACCCCGTGTGGAATGAAAATAAGAAGCAAACGGCCCAAGAGGTAAGGCTGCCTCCAGCGCCAGCCCTTGAGTGCAGATCTGTGGTGAGGAACAGTGGCCCGTTCACCCTGCGACACCTGATCTCACATCCCAGCAGCAAAGAAAGGCTGCAGCCAGCTGCATCTCGCTGCGGGAGGCCGAGCATTTCTCGTGCAGGGCCTTCCGAGCCTTGGTTCGTCCAGCTAAAAAGAACAGTGGTATCAGCTGATGGGAAAGGCCCGGTGGCCAGGTGAGACCCTGTGGGATGCAGCTCCTTTCAGGGGAACCCTGAGTTTCCTAATCCTAGCCCAATATTTAATGCTAGACCTAACATCCTGGTGTAATTCCTCTCCACTGTATCCAGACCATGGTAGGACTCAAGATGCTCTCATTGGCTGGTCTTGCTTACAAAAGGTTTTACAAGTACCTCCACCCACTTTCTCCCAACCCTAATCCTAACTCCAAGCCTAACCCCAGCCCTAGCCTAACCTCATAGGAAGAAAAAAAAAGATAGGATATGAATAGTGTGCAGCTGTTACTACTGATCTGACATTTAATGCTAACGCTAACACAGAGCTGTATTCAGAAAGCTTTCCAAAAGGGACGGCTGGAGGTTTGGCTCTTGACGGCCCATGTGGACTTGCTGATCCATGTGAATTCCAGCCCTCTAGACTGGCACCAGGTTTTGCTAACCCAAAGCTCAGCCTTCATTTGTGGCTAAAACCCCTTTGCAGAGAGCTGTTAAGGAGCACCCCAAAAGATCTCTTTTGCACCAGACTGTGGCTAGTTTTCGGCTCATGGACCTGCGGTGGAACTCCAGGTCCACTCACCCAGACTTACACCTGGCTTCTGAGGCAGGGGCTGTGCCTTTTCCCAGCACTGGCGCTCTCCAGCAGGTACCCACGATCGCGGTCGCAGCCGGCACCGTTCCTGTGGGGAAAGCACCGCATTGTGTGCAGTAGTGCGTGCTTTAGCAGCCCAGGTGAGCTGTTCTGCTCACGCAGGTGTGCTGTATACCATTTCCAGCCACCTGCCTTGCAGAGGGAACTGAAAGGACCCCTTTTCGCATGGGAAGGACTTCGCAAGGGGTGCAGACCGAGACGGAGAGACAGCGGGAAAGGGGATGCCAGGGGGGTGTTTTCTGCCGTGCAGGAGCAGGAAAAGGGCAGCGAGGCGACGCCATCCATGCGAGGTGCCAAGCAGGAAAAGGGTGTTCCCCATTCCTGAAACTCTGGCCAGCGCTGCGGCACGAGGAGGACAAATATGGGAAGAGGAAGGGCAGAGCAGGGCATGTGTCTCGGGACCCTGGCACCGTCCGAAAGCGGGCCTCCAATGCGGAGCGCGGGTGAGGCATGGCAGGAGAGAGCGGGAGCTATGGCAGCCGCTGCACCCCCTTTGGCGAGGTTATGTCTCTTCTCTTGCCCAGGGAGAACCCCGGGGCTTGTCTGTGTTCGTCTGCGAGTCTCCTGGGAAAGAGAGAGGGTGTCAAATCAGGCGTTAGACGAGCGTATTTGAGCTGTGATGTCCTCTTGGCTCTTTTGGAGAAAATGCCAGACATATTTCAGTTATTTTGGGCTCATTATGGTGGGACGGGAGGTGCCCGTTTTCCTTCTTGCATGAGGCAGCTGAGCAATGGCTGCAGCAAACCCTTTTCTGGAGAGGCCGCGTGATGCAGTGGGACCTGGGGATTCTGGGGTTTGGTTCTCACTCAGATAGGGAGCTCCCTGGGGTGACTTTGGGCCAGCCACAGGCCCTCAGCCTCAGCCACCCCACAGGGCTGTGGCAGTGAGGATGCAGCAGAGAGGGGGACAACCTGGTGAGCTGCCTTGGCTTCTTTGCAAGAGGAAGAAAGGTGGGATGTAAATGCAAGACGAAGGGGAGGGGGAGGAAATGCGGAGTATCCAGCTGTGGAAGCCCTAGGAGCAGAAAGAGCGCAGGAAACTTGTGTGATGCGCAAGCTGGGCTTGGGGGACGTCTTAGAGGCTTTATTGCGAACAATAAATGCTTTAATCTGGCTTCTCAGGGCAGGGTTGAATCTCATGGCAGCCAGCTCAGCCCGCACACCCACGCGCCAGCCGCTTTCTCTCTGGGCCAAACGAAGCGCCGCACCTTTGCCGCCGATGTGGGGTTGCGCAGGGCTTGGTTCTCGGCCTTCTACCGGGGTCCTGATGCAAGTCGCACCTGCACATTCCACACCCAGCACTTAGGGGGAAAAGCACCCATGGCATCCATGAAGCCGCTCATGGCGTGAAGCATGGCGCATGCCCCGTGGCCCTCCGTGTGTGGAGGCATTGGACTGGGCTAAGGAAACATGTGTGCTTGCAACGCATGTCGCTCTGTGCATAAGCTGTGAGCTGCAGTAACGAACAGCCTGGCCTCTTGAAAACACGCCGGACAGCAAATCACAGATAACTATAACAAATATTTTTAAAAGTTTCTCATCACTGACTTTCCATTTTCTCCCAAAGGGAGAGGGGAGTCTTTTTCCTGATATCCCGTTATTCTTGACCTTTGTATGGCTAGTTCCATCTCCTGGCTGCTGGGCTGCTTCCTTTTGCTGCTTGGCTGGAATCCGAGCTCCAACCCAGGATTTGGTTTTCACTTTACAAGGGGGCAACTTAGTGTTATCGTGAGGTTGTATTTCATGAGATCACCTCTCTCAGTCTCCATTTTAAGTACTTGGAGTCTGGGGATGCTGAGGAACTGGGTCATCCTGATTTTTAAAAGAAAAGAAGCAAGTTTCTAGTCCCTAAGGCCTTCCTCTCATTAGCCAGAAGAGTTATTTAATCGGGTCACAGGCACTGTACTTCATGGTGCCTTGGCACTCATCCAGATGCATTTCCTTGCTGTGGCATTAGGTAGTATGAGACAGTCCCCACGAGTGAAAGATGTTGGAGGGTGCCGCTGGGTACCGCTGCCTTCAGGACTTGTGGTTGACGCTGCTCTCTGGCAGTGTCATAGAAAGAGTCAGTTGCCACGGGAGCTCCCCTCTCCCTGTCCTCAGACCGCAAAATGTCTTGGCCTGATTTTGCTGGAGGCTGAGGCACCGATTCAGCACTGGCTAACCGCCATTTCAATTTCCCACAAGGCCCCTCACATGGCATTACGGGAAATGTCACTGAAATGAGACCAAACCGCTTGCAGTGTTCTCTGACACTGCTGGGTAAGCCTGGAGAGGTCCACAAAAAGAAGAATGTTGCCCTCAAACCTGGAACGAGTCCTGGGGAGGACGCTCTTGGGTCAGGATGTCTGTCCTTTGAGGCTTGTATCTCATTCACTTCCAAAAATGTAAATTGGAGGTGTTGGCCCTCTTTCAGCCAAATTTCAGTTTGGAGACGCTCTGGGGGGGGGCATATTTGAGCACTGGGGGAGGCGGGGTGGGCACAAGGAGGGTGGGTGGGAGCCGAAAGCGTAGCAATAGCAGCAGGTTTCAACTCAAGCGTAGCTAAGCCTCGGCCCTTTCGAACGGGGAAACAAAGCCAGGCGAAAGCGGAGGGACCCCCAGGCGACTGGCAGGTGCAGTGAGCGGGTGGGGCCCCAGAGCGGGGTGTGGAGCCCCAGAGAGCTGGATCGGGCCCCTACGCAGGCCAGAATTGGGGTACAGCCTGCAGTTCTGCAGGCTTGTTGTCACGTACTGAAAAGATGGGTGATCAAGAGGAAGTCTGCTCTTTCCATCCGTCCTCTGCCTTTCTCGTAACCTAAAGCCATCCCCACAGTTTCTGGCCTCCGTTTTCTGCATCATCCCTCTCCACTGGCTAACAGCCAGGGCAGATGGGTGTTGAAGTCCAGCAACACCTGGATGGCCACCAGCTGGCTGCCCCCTCCCCTTTTTACAGCATGGTTCTGTCCCTCTCGGGTATCCTTCCATCCCAGTGGATGGGTCACATTGCGTGTTCTTCAAACAAGGGCACCTTTATTTAATTCCCGGAACGGTTCAGTGTGGTGGGAAGCCAGCGGTCATGGGACTAACGTATCTTCAGACCCTCTGCAAGGGAATCCGTGATGGCTGACCCCTGCTGTTTGCAGGATGGCTCAACGGAAATATTAAAGTATTATTGTAAATATTTAAGTTCTCAAACATGTCACTAACTATTGAAGAAAAGCAGGCCTTGTGAGCAAAGCTAATAAAACTCCGATATGTGTGTCAAACCCCCAGAACTGTTTCTCCAGCAAGCCTCCCCTGCTGCCTTCATGTTATTATGATTATTTTATTTATTTATTTGATTTATGTCCCATCTTCTTTCTTTTCTAAAGAACTCCAGGTAGTGTACATCCTTCTCTCTCCTGCTCTCAATCTGATACCCAGAACAAAAGTCCTGCAAGGTGGGCCGGGCCGGGAGCATGTGCCTGGCCCAAAGTCCCCCAGGTGGCTCCCTGGCTGAGCGGGGACTAGAACCCAGGTCGTCTGAGTCCCAGTCCCACGCTCTTCACCACTGCGCCTCACTGCCTCTCAAGCCTGGGAGAAGGCAACCTTGAGAAGGCCAAGGAGAAATGGCAGTCACAAGACCAACTCTTGGAATGATCAAGCAAGCCAAGTTTGGCATCTGTAGGATTCTCCGAACTCCATCTCATGCTCATCTAATGCCCGATTCCTGCTCACCTTTGCCATCTCTCTGTGACGTTCTGTGTGGACGGGAAACTGTCAGCTGAGCAGTAATTGACAGGGAATTTTTGGGACTTTCTCTGGATTTGTACAAATGTCCTCCATGATGACCCTAAAGCCCATGGAGGAATTCGTGCAAATCAAACTAGAAATCGGCGACAAGTCGACCATGACTGCCTTCCAAACGGCCTGCCTTTGGAGCAGCGCCTGATTTGTGCCGTTACTCCACAGACTCACATGCTCCTGTCCTTCTAATAGTTTAGGCAAATATTTATACTTTGGCCTGCTGTAGTCCTGGGTGGACGATCGGGCGTGCTGCTGGGTTTTTTTAATAGGAAGTTTGACCAAAGGGCAGCTTGCGGGAAGGGGGGAAAGGCTGGAGGGCAACCGAACTCCAGGCCAGAGCGAGGCCAAAAAGGGTTGGGAAAGGAAAACAAAAACGCAGTGAGCTTTTCCCTCAACCTGTCACAGGCTGCAGTGAAGTTGGGAGAGGTGTCCTAAGAGAGGAAACGGCAGCCTGGTTTCTTCCTGCCCAGCTTTGGCTCCCTGGGGCTCTGGACAGGACCAGGCGGATGTGCCCCCTTTGACAGAGGGCAGTCCTCTTGGAAGGGTGGCCAGAGGTCTCCCAGGGAAGGTGCGTGGGTCGGCAGCCCAGTGGCCTGACCATCGGCAAGCAAGCGCCTGCTGGGCTCGAGGACTGCTCATTTCTTGGGTTCAGAAGCAGACTCTTTCCCTTTCAGCTGGCAGATGGGTTCCCCCATGCTAAGCAACAAGTATCCATTTGATCAGGTTATTTTTGAAAGTTAGAAAGAATGTTTTGTCTACTAATGCAGTTAGACAATCGGCCAAATGACCTCGTAGGCCGTGTTTCCATACTTTGCTTGCATTGTGGGGTTTAATTGTTATTTTAGGAATTTGATAATTATAGCTTGGTTGATTCATGTGTGTGTTTGGACTGGGACAGTTACTGCAACAATAATTTTGCACATCAGCTTGGCCGGCAGGAGGTGCCTCGTCCCTGCGAGGGCAGGAAAGATTCCTGCCGGCAACCCGGTGGTGTTGCTGCCAGTCCGTGTCAGCAGCACTGGCCTGGATAGACCCGTGGTCTGGTCTGCGGAAGGCGGCTTCCAGCGGTCCTAGCATCACCCTCTGGTGGAAGATCCTTTCTGTCCAATTCCAGTTCCAAGATCTGGAACCAGCTCTCCCCTCCATGATTTCGTCAAGCCAGTGTCCCCCAACCCGGCATCCTTCAGGTACACTGGACTACATCTCCCATCATCCTGTCTGGGGTTTTCTGTGCAAAGATGGCGAGTCGGTTGTTGGAAGGGGGCGTGAGGCTTCCGGAGAGGTTTGGGGCCTTCCTGGCCTTGCAGAAAATATTGATCCGAGCCACGGTCTCGGGGCGCAAATGGCACGAAGCCAACACTTGTGGGGCTGGAGCCATTGATGGTGGTCTCTTCTTGCTTGGGGGTGCAATGGGGGAAAGAAGGGGCTTTCTTTGCTGGATTTTTGGGATGAAACTGTTCCCCAAACTCATCTTTTATTGAGTTCTGGCCTCTCGCGCCCCTTCCTGTGTTCCCTCCCTCCCTCCCTCCCTCCCTCCAGTGCGCCATCTGCTCTCCGGCACCCCCCAGTCTCCCCCCACCCACCCAGAAGCACGCACCCCTTCCCCGCTCTTCCCTCCAGCCTTAATGCTCCGACTGCAGGGCTCGGCTTTGAACGGTGCAGCCCCTCCGCCCCCAGCCCCTTTGCCTATTCTGGAACCCACGGCCCACCCTGCAAATGAATGAGGACAAGGTGAAGGAGGGCTCCCCCTCCCCCTCCCCCCACCCCCACCCCGCCCCGGTTGCATTTTACCCAGTTGTGTAAAGAAATGTGAAGTGTGTCCGGGAACAATGTGACGCCCCTTTCGCAACCCACCAGCTGCCGCAGCACAAAAGAGGCCCGGCGAGTCGGGGGTGCCGAAGGGGCGCTTGGTGACCTGAAAGGGACACCCGCAGAAAGGGCCAGAATAAATACCCTCCTTCCGCCCTCCTCCTTAACAAGAGGGGACAGAGCCCAGCGGTTGTGTTAAGCGGCAGGGGCCGTCCCGGCACCGGTTAACACAGCTCCTTTGCCATGCCTTGACGTCGGGACTTAACTCACTTTGCATCTTGTCTTTCTTTCCTTGGGCAGAAAATTCAATTAGTCTCAAGCAAATGCCTTCCTAAGGGGTGGAGAGAGGGACAGAGAGCCGGAGTGAAAGGGGAAAGAAAGCTGGGAATCCACTTTCAACCTCGGAGCGTTCTCGGGAGTGAATTTGAGGGGCGAAACAGAGATTGCAGAGAAAAGGGGAATGTCTCTTGCTTGCTTGCTTGTTTGCTTCCGTCTTCCTTCCTTCATTTCTTATTTACAATCAAGATAAATATAGGTATCATTATTATCCTGGGCTACGTCAAGCCAGAAGTTATCCTGTGTCCTTCCCATCCATTCTTTCTTTCTCATCTACCCCAACACGATTGCTGAATACAGGCACAGTTCCGACTGGGGGTGCTTCTGGCCAAGGCAACCCAGAGGTCCCCTAGGGGTCCTCAGAATACCCTGCCCCCTTTCCCCCAATCACTGGATGGCCTCCTGGATTGGGGCAGTATTTTTTCTGCTGGGAAAACCAGTGAAAAATGGTTGCGATGCTTCCCTTCAGGCTTTGCTCCTGGCAGTAAGAGCCACAGAGGGAAATGGCTCGGCCTTTTGCCCCGCCCACCGTGGGATTATGCCTCCAGGAGCATCTCTGGAATGGAATTTGGCCCCTGGGTGGAAAGGCACTTGCAACCTACTCCAGAGAGTCAGACACAGGTAGGGCTGCGAGAGGGAAATCTGTGACCCTCCGGAAATGTATGGCTCCCACTCCAGAACTGGGACTGATGGAGGGTGGAGTCCAGCCGTTGCCACCCCAGCCTAGAGCATGGCCTTAGGAGTCCACAGCCTTTGGGGGGGGTTGCAGGTTCCCCCAGCATAGCCTTCCCCCATCCCACCCCTCGCTCTCCGCTCTCCCCTGCCACACGGCACTTCAGGAAGAGGCAGAGAGACAGGCAGACGCACAGGGATGCGGGATGTTATGGTGGAAGATGCTATCGGATATGCCCAGAGCTTGCCGTTCAAGGAAATGCCATCAGTCCGGTTGGCGCGGCACACAATACGACTTGGAGAGACGACAGCTGCGATTCGAACAGCCTGGAGCAGGAAGACGATCTTCCAAGGAGATAGAAGCCGCTCGGAGAAGCGAGCAAGCCGCTCGGCGGCCCACCCTGCTGCCCCTCTCTTGTCTCTCATCCAGACATCTGGAGGGATATTTATTTGAGCCTTCCTTCCCCCCTCTCGCTCTCCCACTCGTAACCTTCCTGCAGCTCGGAGAGGTCCTCTCAGCCAACAAACGTGCTTTGCCATCTGCTTGTGGGACATTCCACTGGAGGAACGTCCAGCGGCCCCTGACGCTGCAGGAGAAGCTCCCCAGCCGCACCCCTGGGCCCTCGCAGCACACAGCGCCATTGTGTGCTTGCTTCCCCGATGCAGATGTCGCTTGTCACAACCCTTTGACATCTGCCCTTCTGACGCCTCTTCCACGCTGGCGCTGTCACGCCGGCGCTGAAGGCCAAGCTCTGAGCTCCAGGCTCAAAGGTCAAGGGGCCTCTGTGCTCTGGACCGGCAATTCTGCGGGGACGGGAGAGGAGGGGGCGGGCGGGGAGGCAGAGCAAGGCAGGCAAATGTCGGGCTTCGGCTCGGACTCCGTTTTGTTCGGCAGCACCCCTTCCTGAACCCTCTTTGGGAAACCATGTTTGGGCTCCGTATTCCTATTTTCTGGGCTAGGATTAGGGAGAGGCACTGCCTGTTTGTCAGAAACAAGCCAAGGGTCTGCAGTGGATTCGGGGGGCTTCAGAGTGTGCAAATTCAGCCGAAAGATATATCAGCAGATTTTTTTTCCAGGTCATACGACCTGCTCGGCGTTTGCATAATTGACTCATGCAAATTTGAACTTTACACGATTATGCAATTGCATGATTTACCTATGCAAAGACTTGTGCATTTGCATAATTTACTTATGTAAATATGCTTGGGCGCACAAGCACATTGGGGGCAATGCACTTCTGTGTTTGCCAATGCACATGAGTGCACTTGGACAGGTGCTGATGTGCCAAGGCAGGTTTGGAAATTAGTGTGCGTGGGATGAAGTTCTGGACTCACAACCCACTGCTGTTTCACGGTTCCTTTTGGGCTCCCGGATCTCTGAAGCTGATGCTGACAGTGGCCTCCTTCGGACCTTCTGATGTCGTTCCGCCCCAGGATGGTGTTGCACGAGACGGAAGTAGACCTGGAGGAGATCGGGTGGCTTGAGGGGAGTTTGGCAGAATCTGGAGTTTTTCTGTTGCTTTCAGGAGGGTACCTTTGCCAGTAGGATCGCCAGGCGCTAGGCATGGCCCTATCTGTCCATTTTGGTCTCTCTCTGTTTTTCACTTGACCGAACTTGATCTTGCTTGCCCTTCAATGTTTAGTGTTTTACTCTGCAGCTTGCATGAAAATGCATCGATATATTTGTGTCCTTTCCTCCTACAACGTGCCTTGCTATGCAATTCCATGCACAATTTTTGCAAGCAATTTTCCTAACATAATGCATTTTGAAAGTTATTTTAATTATGCTTTCTTTGGGTGCAATATTCCCTATCTTACACATTTTTAAACTGGCGAACTACAACATTTGGAGAAGTGTGAATTCTGGAGAAGGATTTCAGAACTGAGGTTTGGGTTGGAATTCAAAGGTATGGAATGAAGTACATTGGCATAGAATGTGAGATGCGTGAATGTTTCCCCTTTTCCCAGCCAGCCTAGAATGTATGGGTCTTAGGTAGAGTCAGTCCGACTTGTTTTTAAAATTTTATGACTGGGTGGCTGGCAGTCTGACTTGCTGGGCTGCACCCTTAACCTCTTGCTCCCCAGAAATTATTATTGTTGGCTTCTGAGGCTTGTCCTTTATTTGATTGCATTTATACCGCACTTTTGCTTCCTTTTGGCAGCTTACATAACCCCCCTCCTCTCCATTTCATTCTCACAACAACCCTATGAGGTAGGCTAGGCCGAGAGTCAATGGCTGGGAAGAGAAGACAAATCTGGTTCCAAAATGAGGGTGAGCGTGGCCAGGTGTCCTACTTTACGGAGGATTGCCCTGTACCTTGGAGGGCTGGCAGAGTGAAAGTGTTGGTTTTTTATCTGTTACAGTTCTTCCCCATCTTTTTTCCTCTTGAGAGAAACTTGCATCGCCCTCTCCTCGCTATGTTAACCTCACAACAACCCTGTGAGGTAGGCTAGGCTGACAGTAAGGGGCATGCCCAAAGTCACCCCGTGAGCATTCTGGCCAAGAGGGGACTAGGGCGCAGCTCTCCCCCTGCCCAGTACAAAGCTCCAACCAGTACACCACACTGCTCCTGGATATTCAATCGGATGGGCCCACACCTGGGAGTGTGTGTGTGAGAGAACACAGGCGTGCAATTACGATATCTGGTTGCTCCATTTATCTAAAAGCCCAACTTGAAACACACCTCCCTCCACAAGCTTGTTCGGCCCGAGGAAAACATCTGTCACCAAGCGAGCACTTGCGGTGCGCTTAGGCCAACAGAATGGAAGAGGGGAAGTGGGATTATGATTAAGCAGCCGAGGCAGAACGCCCCCCATCCGCTCGAGTTAATCAGTGACGAGGCGGTCGCCTCCGACATCTGCTGGCTGCGTTCAGCTCGGAGAGGTGGGAAGCTCGGCTCCACATCTGCTCCCTGAGCCGCGAGCGTTGCTCCCTACGGACCAGTGGGTTGGGGAAATGGCAGGCTCTCCTCGGCAGCGTGGGCTTTGCCTCCTCGAAAGGAACAGCAGGGATGAGGAGACTTTAGGCCGGGCTGGGCTGGGCTTGAGGCAAAAGCGGGCACTGAACTGCCCCGGGTCTAGGCTGCCTCCTGGCACACGCCCTGGGAGGCCAGGGCTGGCCGGGGCAGCCGCTTCTTCCGGAAGCCCTCCCAGGCATCACAGAATCACAGAACAGTAGAGCTGGAGGGGGCCATGAAGGCCATCCAGTCCACCCCCTGCTGTTGCAGGCCACTGCGTCACACCATCCCACTCAGATGGCCGTCCATTTTCCTTTTGACATCATCTGCCTCCTTTCCCCAAGGGTGAAGACCTGCTTTTCTCTGTTCAGCGTTAGAAAAAAAGCTGCCTGTCTCTGGCACTGAGCGTCAGACAAGGCCTGGAATGGGATCCGGTGTGAGAACAGGGGGTGCCCATCGCTGCGTCCGCCCCCCACAGCACGCTCAAGGGGCCCCCAGCCAGCAAAGCTGGCGCCCGGGTAGGCACGGAGGCACTGAATCCACCTCTGTCTGTGCGGCTGAAGGTGGCCTGCGTTGCCTTCTGCTCCGTGGCAGAAACAGAGTGATGTAGAAGGGAACCGTTGCAGCTTGCAAGCACACATTTGCGATCATCCGTCCTCACACGAATCCCTGCCGCCAGAACGGAAGAAAATCAACCCAGAAGGATGCAGGATCCGCATGGCTCGGCAGGTCAGGCTCATGGGCTCCTGAACTCACGTCAGTCCTTTGCCAGTTCCTCGGATTTCCGAGCAGGGCTTCCAGTGCCCTAGTTCACGAGTCCACAGAATGCACACAGTGCAGGAAAGAACAATGCTTTGACTGGCTGGATGCACGGCCCTCCAAACTCTTTGGACTCCATTGCGGATTTCTGCAACTTCTCGATTCCTAGTTCTGCACGGAGGCACAGTCTGCTTGGAATCCTCCCGGAATAAAACTTTCGATGTCCGCACTCCATTTCTGTGGAACTTCCTGCTTCTTCAGTTCCAGCAGGAGGCATCAACATTTGTTTCAGGCACCTACTGAAGACAAACAGGTATCCCCGATTGACCCATTACAGGTTTTTTTGGCATCATCTGGCCCAAAATATTTTGATTCTCTCTCTAGACCGCCCCCTCCCCCCGCCTCTCTCCCCACGATTGTTCACCACTTAGGAATCTGGTTAGATATTCAGCAGTATGTAAATCACACAAAAATAACAAACATAATGATCCATGGCTACCGGTTTTGTCGCACGCTGAATTTGGGTTTTATGTGCCAGTTGGAGTGGACCCTCCGAAATCCATCAGAGTTATCTTTCAACAGTCCAACTAGGCAGGGGAGTAATTTTAGATCGCCTTCAGCTGGCCTGGTTAACTATCCGCCCCATTGAAAAACGTGTCGCACAGTCTCTCCGCTTTGCTTCCACGTCGACTAGCTTTGCAGATACGGGAGAGAGCGTTTCCCCTTCTAGTTCTGGTATTGGGGAAGCTGCTGCAGAGAAGGCGAAACAGATGGTATACACATCATTTGAGCATGCATTCCTCAGCACAGTTCCCTTGGGATTTGGGACCCCCAGGTTGCTGTAACAGATGGTAGCAGCAGGGACCTCCGCCCCCATGCCCCAGCCCCACAACCAGCTAAACTTCTGTCAGTCACAGCTCTCCAAGTGGAGCGGACACAGCAAGAAATCAGGGATGTCGTGGTTCCACCCAGGGGAATCCACGCCTGCTTTTCCTCCACCCCTGCTTGGAAGAAAGACCTCCTTTCATATTTTTCCTCCTAGATCATGACTCCAGTTCCCAAGGCGAAAGAGAAAAGGTTTGCTCAGCTCTGCCAAGCTCTTGGGCTGGGAAATGGCAGGTCTGTTTCGGCTGGCCTTGGGGAGAGCTGCGCTTGCAGAGTTCAAGGAGGATTTGGATGCTGCCTCTGAGAGTGACCTCATCGGACTCTTCGTCCCCTCCTGCTCAGCCACCCTGCCCCGGAGTCAGGATTCAAAGAGATGCTCGCTGGTGATGCGGCAGGAGAGGAATGAAAGCACGGAATGACGGAACGTGCAGGGTGGAGGACCTTGTTTTGACACCCTTGAATGCAGACTGCTTCCAAACCTTGTCTGGCATACGGCTGGATCGGGACTGGGCAGAGGCTGGGACCTGCAACGGCAGCCGGGGCCTTAAACATCCTGGCAGTTGAAGAACTGCAGGGTTAGACAGATAAAGTGATGAGAACGCTTGGCTGGAACTCAGTGGGTAACTCACTGGCTAACCTACCTCACAAGGTCGTTGTGAAGATAACATGGACCGTGGAAGGAGGCTGCATGTCACCTTGGGCTCCTTGGAAGGAAGGCGGGCTTCAGATGTAAGGAAAACAGCAGGAGGAACACTCGGGCTCCTGCACTGTGTTGCGTTGCATCGCAGCTTGCAGCTCAGAAGATGTGAACAAAACGTTAGAGAGTGTATAGTGGAAGTCACACATGGAATGGAAACCGTGCACAGAAATGTGTGCATCAGGTGGAACTGCGCACAAAAACAAATGCAAATGGCTTGCATTTCTATCGCAGACGGATGCAGAAAGACGACCGACCAGACTTTTGACTGAACTTGCAAAATCGCCTCAGACAAGCAACCAGTTGGTTCTTCCCAAGGTGTTTCGCAACCCTCTGGAAGGGCTGCATGTGGTGTACTTGTGGTCAGAGTGAACCCGGCCATTAGGAAATCTGTGAAAATGAGACATTTGTCATTGTGACTGATGCCATTTCTGTACCGCCCGAGAGTGGTATACAAAGCTTTCCACGCTTGCAGATGAAAATGGGGAAGATTAGAATGCCTCAAGGTGCTGTTTTGTGCGTGTTTAGCCAGAAAAGGCCCAGAACTCCCAGGAGTGCACCTGCGAGATGTGCATTTCTTGGACCAGAAGCACCTGGGGCATCCAAGGACAAATTTAACAGCGGAGGCACTTCCAAGCCACCTGAAAAGCTAAATCTTCACGCATACGGAGTTGCTCTGGATCTGCAAGATGTCTGAAAGCGGCATATGAACACCATGTTGCACGAGCAAAACAATCGTTGAGTTTCACCTCACAAAACAGCGTGAAGATCTGGGGCTCTCCACAAACAGATTCTGCAAGTGTCTGAGGTCCCGCCCACATAGAATTGGGGCTGGGGGTGCATGGAGGAGTCTGGAAAGATGCTGGAAACGCAAGTGAGGAAGTTGGATCTGCTCGCTCACAATTCAGAGATGGGGGACACGAATTGTTCTCTCTGCTAGGAACATTATGTCCATCCAAGGCAGGCCAACTTTATTGACCAATACACAGTGGACAGAAGTGTGCCCAGATGCCTTCAGTAGCACCGCCATCCTGCCCAAAAATGTTTCATTTTGGGCTTCAGCCCGCCTTGTTTTCCTTCCACTCTTTCTCACCATCGGCTGGCTGTTGTGCTCCGGCGGAGGCAGAGACGGGATCTTCCAGCGCTCCGGCCCGCGTCTCCTCATTGTCTGCGGTGGGAAAGGCCAAACCTGCAGCCACGGAGGTTTCTGTTTACAGCTCCGGGGAGGAAGTATCCTGTGTCACTGTCAGTGTGGTTCGCCTCAGAACAATGGCCGCTTTCCAGCGTGTTGGTGGGACCTCCCCTCTCCCTCCGCCCCCCCCCACCAGTGTCTTCTAAGGAGAGAATGGCAAACATATTGTCTCTTTCTCTTCGCCTCCTCCTCTGTTTCAGAGCAGCCAAATAAGGAACAGCTGCTGCTGGTGGTGTGTTGTCTCGAATGGGAGAGCGCTCACTTCCTGCACCCGCTGGGCATGACTTATCTAATAGGTCCAGGTGTATGGGCCTGGAACCGAAATCGCTGTCCATTCATCTGGCGCTGCTCCAGCCGTGTTCCAGGGGATGGATGTGGGGGAAAGATACCATTCCCAACCCTCCTTTGTTTCTTGGGAAGCAGCCATTCCCCCAGGTGGCTGGCTTCCCACGACACGCCTGTCGTTCTCATCAGGGCCGTCCCGCAACGAAAGGCAGGTTCTCACGACCGCCTGGGCCAGTGGCAGCTGGACAGGCTGAAGAAATGTTGGCATCCGAGGTGGGAAAAGCGAGCTGGACCTCCCCACTCCCTGCCCTGCTTCATCCGAGTCCTCCAGTGGACTTGCCCAGCCGGGAGCTCTCCAGATGTCTTGGACTACAGCGTCCGTCATCCCCACCCATCTAAATCTGGCAGCTCAGCCCCATTTCTCCCTCCCTCCCTCCCTCCCTCCCTCTGAGGCTTCTTGTCTTCTTCCAGCTGTGGCAGCCTGAGGGTCCTCGGCCACCAGCGACTAGAAGAAGGCGTTTCTCTTAGAAGGGCGATGGATCATGCCTCCGCGCCTCTCCAGCACCTGCCTGCCACACTCTTCGTCAGCCTCCTCCTCTGAGGACCTCCCAGGTATTCTTGGCACATGGCCTCCAGGGCCACCTTCAAGGTGGGCCCATCGGCACGAGCCCCTGGGAGCCGCTCCCCCTCTTTGGCATTGCAACCCGCTCCTGCACCTGCCCCTCACCTCAGCCCAGGCAACGGAGGTGCTGAGCAGGGGCGAGAGACGGCGAGGCCACCTTGCTCCGGGCTCTCTGCCCATCAAGTGAGCAAGCGGTACCCAGGACGAGGGGGAGGGGGAGGAGGAGGAGCAAAGCAGCTGGGACCATGGCCAGGAGGAGGGAGGCTCAGTTATGGGGAAGGTCCACGGAGGGCTTCTTGCCCAAAAGACCCCCAGAAGCCTGGCCCTGCTGCTGCTTTGCTGTGGAGGACGTGAGGTATTCTCCTTTACGGAAGACCATTCTCTTTGAAAGTGGCCTCTATTTGAAAAGTTGTCCTGTCCAAGCCGTGTTTAAAGATAAAGAGCCAACAAGAGGACGAGTATCAGGGCCAGAGATGGGGCTCTAGCGGCAGACTGCGAAGCGGGCACACAGGACACCTGTCACAACCCACCTCACTACAGCGAAATGTCCTGCACTTCTATCGGAAGGACAGTCCTCGTTTCTAATTTGCTTCTGTGCATATAAAGTAGAGTGTGCAACAGCTGAGGGCGCAGACCTGTTGAAGGCTGATCTCCAGGAGCCTGGCTTTTAAGAGGGTGGGTGTGCAGAGTCATGGTGTGGGGCCCGGTTGAGTTGATGGCGATGTCGCTTTCACGGGAGGGGGTGTCCAGTCTGAGAGCAGGCAGAAGGTTCACATAAAAAGCCTGTTTTGGACAAGTGTTCAGTTTAAATGCCCCGTGGTTGCCATGGCATCTCTTCCCTTGGCTTTTGAAAACTCCGACCCCGGCACATGCTTTCATGCCTCCTAAAAGTCAGCGCTCTTTAGCACCATGGTGAACGCAAAACCCTCCCCGAGCATCCCATAACTTGCATGCATTTCCACACCAGCCAGTTTATGCCATCTTGCAAAATTCATTTGAATTGGCCATCAAAGCAACAAGCATTATGATTTATTATTTATTATGATATCTGTATTCCACCCTCCCAGAGCCCTGATGCAGGGACTTCTTAGCATAGGTGCCCCCGTGTGGCTGTTACATCCTTAGTTCAAGGCGGAGGCATGCTCAGGTGCATGTCTCTGTGTGTGTATGTGTGAACAAGCAACACAGGTGTGCATCCAGGAGCAATGAGGGTTGACACTGGTGTCATACGGTCTTGCCAGTTCCCTGCTAGTATTCCTCTCCCTTCTGTGCCTGACCAGCCAAAACTTATCTCAGGTCCTGTCCACTCATCCCCCCTCCAACATTCAGGCATGCCTGAAATCTCCTTAATTGACAACCTTAAAGCTCCTAGACCATCTTGCCCACTGACTCCAAGCAGGATGGAGGAGCAGGACTTTTTCTGAAAACCAAGAGAGGCTGGCCCATTGCACATCTCGGGTTTTCGTGGCTTCCCATGTTCCTATGCCACAAGTAGGACATGAATGGAAGCGCACCCATTTGTTTCTGGTCTCCATGGAAGTAGGACATGAATCTAAGCTCGCCCGATTGTTTTTGAACCCATTCTGGTGGATTGTTTTCACGGCCACCACTGGTGCGAATAGGGAGCCATCATCTCTTTTAGCCAAAGGGAGGCCCACCCTTCATTCATTTGCCTAATACCCTTATGAGGCTGTCTAAATTAGTGGTGATCATCAACACGGTTTGTGGAAACAAGTTCTGAGGACTGGAGGCAATCTGCTTTCCGACACTGGTCCCTGTTAAAATATGGTTCATACTTACGTTTGGGATTAAAGGAAGTGGTTCAGATGATGAAAACCCGGGAGGAATCCTTAAAGTTAAAGCTTCTAAGGAGGCAAAGAATTACACACAAGTATTTTCCACCAGGGAATTCCCAGGGTGGAATGGGTGGTCCAGAAGGTGAGTCTCTATAGACAGCTGCTCAGCTTCTCTCCTGCCACTTGGCCCCCAAAATCTGTTCCTTCAAGCCTTGATCTCTGTTGCCCGTCTTCTCACCCACATTTCTCACTTTGATACTCATAATTCCTCCAAGTGTTTGCAGATGAAAATGGTAAGGGTTATGCATTTATTTATTTACCTTTTTATTCAAACAATATTTTAACAACATATAACATTTATAGGTTTTAATTGTGCAGCCAGGGTGTTTCCGGGTTTTAACTGTATTTGTATTATATTTATTTATTTGTGTGAGCCCTCCCAAGGCTATATAGCAGGGGGACGGCATACAAAAACTTTACATAAATAAATTTAGTAACCATTCAGCTACCTGGACTGCCTCCCCCACCCCCAGAAACCTTCTCCGAAGCTGCAGTTGGGTCATCAATTTGCTAGGGTCTTTGACCAGAAAATTGGGTTTGTCCCTGATTAAGGAGAACAATATCCAGGCCCTCTTCCCGGTTTATTGCTACTAGTCCACTGTCTGTCAGCTTCCTGCCTTCATAAATACCTCTGTGCCTTCGTGTTAACAGCTCCAAGTGAACATTTAAGCAGGAGAGCACCTTGTTGAAAGACAAATAGTTGCTTTCCCTGCAACCTGCGGAGCAGAAACGTATGTCAGTGGTTGTGTTTTCATCACCTTGGGAACAGATGGGGTTTGACAGGTGCTTGCGGCTGGGGGTCGTTTTTGGTTCTTATTTTCCAGTGTTTGGGCTTGAGTCCTGGAACGTGTGGATGCGTGTGTGGATGGGTGTGGGTGTGCAGGGGAAGAAAAAGGAGAAAAAAGAACAAAAAAATGCCAAGGGCAGGTTGTGGTTCCACCGGTGTGGGTGGCTGCAGCCGTGCTCGGCCGAGCAGACGTGGTTAAGTGCCTCATTTTGCATTTAATATACAGCGGTTGGGAGTAAATGCAAATAAACTGACGGGGAGGCGAGGGAGTCAATAACAGCCCTGCCCAGCCTGGCACCCTCTAGACATGTTGGACTACAAATCCCATCACTGCTTTCCAGGAAACTGGAGCAGCATCAGCTAGGTCTGGGAAGGAAAAGCTGCGTATCCTCGTGAATTTCCCACAATGCTCGCAAACTCTTGGGGTGATGTCACAGCAGGGCATTGTGCTAAATGAGAGGGGTGAATGATTGTCTTTTCCAGACCCACCTGCTGCTGTGCCATAAACCCAGAGCAGGGGGGTCCTGACTTATGGGCGCCACCCAAGGGGAACCTTGCCAAGCCCTTTCCGTGCTGAAACCTAGACAGGCTATACGGGGGGGGGGGGGGGGGCATTCTGCCATTTGAAGTCTTGTCGACACAAACACCCATTTTATTCATATTTATGCCCTGCCTTCCCTCACTTCCCCTCCTTTCCTCACAACAGCCCTGCGAGGTAGGTTAGGCTGAGAGTAGGAGACTGGCCCAAAGTCACCTAATGAGCTACATCATGGGGACTAGAACCCAGACCTGCTAAGTCTCCGATGAACACTTTCACTGCCGGGCCACCCTCAAAAAAGAGCCTTCCAAAGGAAGGACAGGAGCTAAAGTCAACAACAACAACGCAAGTCTGGCCCAGGGTTCACCTGCTCGCAGTTTTCCACCCGGCGGTGAGATGCACTGCAGTGCTATTTAAGTTCCCGTTTCCACATTTCCGTACATGGGTGTACCTGAGCATGGACAGATTTAATGCAAATGCTGGCTCTTTTTGCACTGTCCTTGAGACGGCTCCAGGCTGGTTGCTGGATAATGTGGCAGCAGAGATGGAAGGGAGATGCGAACAGAAGAGGGGTGCTTCAGTCAAAAATATGAAACGTGCCTGGAGCCCCTGATGGCGAAAAGGGTGTCTACACCCAGACTCGCACCTCCACGCGCTTCCTTCTCCCCAGTGAGGACCTGCAGAAGGTTGAGCTGAGGTGTTGTCTCTTGGGCCTTGGCTTCGAGGCTGCAAGACTGAGCAACAGTTTTGGAAGGCCGCCGAGCTCTTGTTTATGAAGAGGAACATTCCAGCACCCGTTGCCGGAGCGGGACCCTGCGGGGCTGGTGGGAGGCGGAAGCGGGGAGACTGTCTGCCATGCACAAGCAGAGCGAGGAAGCCGCGATCTTCGAGGAGGGGCTCCCGCGGCTGGCAGTTCATCCCCTGCAGCTCTTTTCGACTTGGTGTCTGACAAAGATCGGCAAGTCGAGACCGGCCGGCGGACTGGCGTTGTCTGCGGTGTAAACACGCTGCTCTCTGCGCAGCCGAGGGGAGCCGGAGGGCTGGGAAGGGTGGCCATCAGCTCGACAGTCGTCTTGGCACTCGCGTTGCACGAGCGACGATGCGCGCTCTTTCACCACTCACCTTTGGCGGGAAGGAGGTGGGGGGTCCATCTCGGGTGCCCGGGGTCTTCCTTGCCCGTCCATCAGGGGCGCATGGAGGGGCGGAAGTGGGGGCAAGGTGAGGAGCCCCAGAGACCAGGGCCCTGAAGAACCACAGGGAGGGCAGAAGGGAGATAAGGAACTAGAGTCCCATTGAGGTGCGGAGGTGAAGAGCGTGGGACTGGGACTCTGGCGATCTGGGTTCGAGTCCCCACTCGGCCATGGAGCCAGCTGGGCGACTTTGGGCCGGTTGCAGACTCCCAGCCCAGCCTGCCTCACAGGGTTGTTGCTTCTGTAAGGATAAGATGGAGGGCAGGAGGAGGAGGAGGAGAGCCAGGCAGAGTTTTTTGTAGGAAAAAAGGCTGGGTGTAAATCTAATCAATTAAATAAGTAAGTAAACTGTACCCCCCCCTTGTGGGCATGAAAATGCAACGATCTGAGTGAATACAAGCTGCAAATCTGCACATGCTCCAAATATTTGTTTTGCTTTGTTTGTTTAAATCAGGCTTGGGGAAGAATTTCATTGTTGTTATTGTGCAAACACAGAAAGCATGCAGAAGCTCTGGGAAAGCGTGGACGGGTGGTCCCAGGGAGAGGGGAAAGGCTGGCTGGGTGTTTTGACTGGAAGCGACCGCCACCCCCAGATCACAATGTCCAAGATTTAAAGTGACCTAGCCACAGCACTGGCTGCCATGCCTTGGCAGAGGAGAACCGGCTGGGACTCCAGCTCCCATCAGCCCCAGCTGGCATGGAAGGGAATGTGGGAGCTGGTGTTCCCCACTGCCGGATCATATTCTTACAAGCTGTCTTGGGCAGAGAGACATTCGAGGGACCAACACCAATGATACCCACACTGGGATTCCCATACGAGGCGAGAACGCTGGCGCTTGGGTGCTCCTGCACCCTCGGCTTCCGTTGCAAATGCAAAAGGGCAGCACGGCAGAGGCAGGGCAGTTCCAGCATACAGACCCCCCCTCTCAGGCGCCCAGGGAGGGGTCCCCTGCCCCTGGGTGCTCACGGTCCGCGGCACCACTCTGCTTGTCTGGGTGTCTCTTCCACGCAGCGCCTTCCAGACACAGACCTCGAGACCCACCCTTAGCTGGGTGTGGGGAGGGATGATTCACCTTCCCGGAACAGCGTCCATTTTAACATTCCAGGGGTGATCGCCATGCATCCCAGCCAAGGGGGCAGGGTGCCAAGCCAAGCCTGGGGGCCCAAACCTGCCTTTCCATGGTTTCTCGGACTGCCCCAGCCCTTCCCCAACTGCATCCCTTTGGTGGCTTCCAGCTTTTGTGCAGCGCGTCCTCCCCGGTTTTAAAAGCCTGAAATGCAGAACGCTTGGCAGCAAGACACGGAAGCTTCTTCTATCTCCCCTTTTGCTCAGCTCAGCCCCACTCACCTTGGAAGCAACCCTTGGCAGCTTCACTGAAAAGAAATTCGGCCCTCGGGGCAAAAGTTCTTCAGCTTGGCTGGTGCAGCTTTCCTGCCATCGGGTTCCCGCTTCGTTTTGCTGCACGAGAGAAGGGCTCTGCTTAGTCTTTTTGCTGAGAGCTTTGCTGCAAACAAACCCAGCAGAAAGCCAACCCTTTGGCGGGGAGGAATGGCAGATGCTTGTTTGAGAGTTGCTTCGTTAGGAAAAGCAGGCAGTGCGTCCTCTTGGCCACCTGTGGAATATTGGAGTTTCTCTCTGGAAAAGGGAATGACCAAGCACAGGCCTTGGAAAATGGAATGGGCCCAGTCAAATAGGGCCAGGCAGAGGCTATGGTGTGCGTAAACACACCTCTGCACCTGGTGCAATTTGGGGGAGGGGGTCCCTCTTTCACGACAGACTACCCTTTTCCAACCTGGTGCTTTCTAGAACTTCCGTCCTCGTCTGGGAATGCCAAGAGCTGACATACAACACACGCGGGACACAGAAGCCACATTAAAATTCCATCTCCTCCTGGTGTGTGTGTGTGTGTGTTTATGTTGTTTCGATTCAGCTTGCATTCCAGTCCAAGACTTAAATGAGCCTCGAATAATGATGAAAGCATTTTCGATGGCAAAATGCTGGCTGGATCTGCTTTTGATTTTCCAGCCCATTTCCCGAGCGAGGAACACGGACAAGTCAAAACAGGCGCATTAGAAGAGAGAGAAGGAGAGACGGAAAAGAGAAATCTGGAAAGGTTTGTCAGCTCAGCTACTGCAGGGATCTGTGATGCATCCCCCACCCCATAATATTCCTCCCAGTTCTGTGGTCTTTTGCCCAGTCACACGCACACACACTTCAGCACGGGTATCTCATTTCCTACAAATTAACTGACCCTCCCTTCTTGCTATCAGAGGCCATGTCATGGCGTAACCTACTGGGGCCGGAGCCAAGGACTTTTCTTTGGAGCCCAGAATTTCCAGAAGTCCCACCATCCTGTTCTCCAGGGGCTCTTGCTGCACGAAAGGTCCAGGGGCCCGAGGAGCTCTGCTGCACGGGGTCCCCCCTGCATTAGCTGGCTTTTTGCCCACCTGCGCTTCCCCTCATGCTGCCCACCCCCGAATCCTTCTGTCCTTCTCTCCCTTGCCCGAGATGCCCTGTTCTAAACAGCCCCGTAGGAGATGGGGCTTCCAAAGGCACAAGCAGAGCGGCTCTCGAGAGCATCTCACCCGCAAAACCCTGTGCCTGGCTTTGTCCTGGGGGCTGAGCCCAGGTGTTTGTGGGACATGCTGCTGCTTTTCTTGCCCCTGCCCCATCCCCTTTCAGCATCTTTCCCCAGCACCTCCATCCTCGTTCCAGCACCAGCGCCCTCTCTGGAAAGGGGGCATAGGCATCACCCGCTGCTGTTGTCCTGCAGCACGTGGGACCCCTGGGCAGGGCTACCTAGGCTGGTGCCTTCCAGATATTTGGGACCATGTCTTCCCTATGCCTCTACAGGGCTGAGGCTCAGGAAGTATGGGAGCTGAAGTCCGCAGCATCTGGAAACAGCTGTTCTAGGCATGCTGCTGGGAAGAGAAGAGTTGGAAGGGGCCTGTGAGGCCACATGTGGTTGCTCATCCGGCTGTGGGACTGCACCTCCTGAGCTTCGCAAAGGTCACTTGGCATGCTAACGCGATGGAGAGCTATGCAGGGACGTCACCTTTTGAATATGGAGGCTCCAGTTAGCCCTTGCAACTAATTTCATTTTATTGATTGAGTTGTTTATTTCTATGCTGTACCATAGCTGCACAATAGCTGAAGCCTTTCAATGTCTAAAAAAAAAAAAAAACCCCAAACCACCCATCTCTTAAAAGATCTGCCAGAGCTGCTCTTTGGTTCTTACAATAACATAATTCCCATGCTGGTTTGCAGAATAAAAATGGTTGTTGATCTGAATTCTTGGGTTAAAAGGCAGAATTTTCTGATCCAAAGTTAAAGCTAAGTTTGAGCTAAACCATCTCCTGTCTCAACTAACCAAAATTGTTCTGCTCTGAGTTGCTGCATCTGCGAAAGCCAAGATGGAGAGAAATCCATTCAATCCACACTGAACACATTTTAATGGGCACTTACTTAATGTTGCACTTTTGAACTAACGTGCAAACTGAAACACTGCTGTCCTTCAGTCTTCACACTTTTCTGCACGTTGCGGGAGAGCTCTCTGACCAAATAATATGAAATATATATCAGAGAAATACAGTGCACAAATACACACTGTATTAGGAAAACCAGTTGCCTGTTAGATGGAAATGCATACAAAACGCATGTACAAAGACACTTCTGAATATCCATGCAAAACTTACCCCCAGTAATCCCTTTGTTCTGGACAAATCAAATTCAAGGCTGCAGAAATTCTTAGAGTTAGGACAAGCGAACCAAAGTTACTTAGAAACCCTGGTTCATCGCTGTTTGTGGGTCCAAGTCCCGGGGTGACTGGGATGGTTCTCCATCCATGCATCTTGCGTGCTGTTGGGCAGGTGCTGTCTTGAAAGGACGAGGGGCAAAGCTCCCTGTGGGGACCCCCCCCCTTGTAAACACAGCCCTTTCCTGGGAGAGCTCGAGCAACGCCGAACCCAGGCCTGGTGGCTCCCACCGACGCCAGACGGCATTGTTTCCCGGGCTTCTTAATTGGAGCCACGGCCAGCTGCGTCCTCGGCGGGAGGTGGGAGGAGAGGCCGGTGGGGGACAAGGCCGGACAATAGACGGAGGGTCGAAAAATGCAAGGACAGATCACGCTGGATGCTGGCCAGTCGAGGGACCCGCCTGCCGCCTTCACCTGCCCGTCTCCTTGCCTTTGCTTCCGCCTCTTACAGAAAATCCAGTGAAGGAATGCATGGAAACAGAGCAGAGAGGACTGTCTGTCTGTGTGTTTATGTCCCCCGTTTCTCCTTTTGCAGGGGACCCGGGGTGGCTAACAGGGTCGCTTCCTTTCCATGTTATCCTCACAGATTTCCCTTCTGAGGGCTTTCTGCGGAAAAGGCCCCGTTCCACATGCCCACCTGCCGGGCACCTGCCGGGAGGGACACAGAGCGGGCCTTGGAAGCTGCCACCGGGGCTTAGGAGGGCGTCTACGGGGATGGGAGAGGCCACACTCCAGCAGCAGGGCCTCACTGTGCATGCAGGTGGTCCTCAGGTCGCTCCCCGGCTTCTCCGAGAAGGGCAGGCCAAGCTCCTGCCCGAAACCCAGCAGAGCTCCTGCTGCAGCAGCGCTGGTCCTCCACTTAGCTTTTGGCTTCCGCAGAGCCATCCCTGGTGCCCCGCACTGGTGAATCAGCACCACGGACAGCTCCCATCAGGCGGCGAGAACCGCTGCCGTGGATGAGGTGCCCTGCTGACAGAAGCACGGTGCCTTCTTGCATTGCTGCCAGTCAGTGCTGGCAATACCGGACTAAATGGCATAAGGCGGCATCCTGGGTTCCTGTTTAAATCAGACCTTTACTTGGAAACTTGAGGACTGGGATCTTGATTCATCCTGAGGGGGGTGGAGCAGCGGTCAGTGGCAGAACCCCTGCTTTCCACACAGACGGACTTTGGTTCCATCCTCGGTAGCATCTCTGAGTACAGAGAGGAAAGATTCCTCCCTGGAGAACTGCTGCCAGTCAGTGTCAACAGCACTGGGCTAGATGGCCCAACGTCTGGCTCGGCACACAGCAGCACCACGTGTTGCAGTGCTGGCCCTGGGCCATTGATGGCTTTGAAGGTCAAAACCAGCCTTTCAACTGGTAACTACTGGAGATTGTTCTGATCTGAGCTGCAAGGCCTGCTTGCCCCGTTGGCAGCGGCACTTTGAATTGGGGCACCTCCAGAATGCCTCTGGGGGCAGTCCCAAGGGGCAGATTCCCAGTCCACTGGGGGCTTTTGTAGCATCCTCCCCTTTCTGCTGATGTTCAAGTGTGAGCACTGCTTACAACCACGCCAGCTGTGCACACAGAGGTGGTTTCCAGAAGGCCGGGGAAACAATCAAGTGCCATTTTTAAAACAGTTAGGGGAAAAATGCGAAGCAAGGAAATAAATAAAAACTGAGAACTGAGGGTGTCTGGTGGCCATCGAACACTGGCTGACTGTGGAGAGGGGGAAGCAGAAAACCTGGGAGGAGGGCCGTGCCATGGATTATGTTTTCGAGGTTTCCGCCAGAAGCACACTGCTCTGCAATGTTGCGTTGCAGGTTCCAGCTGTCGCCAGAATCCCTCGCAACAGAATCATCCTCAGAGGTCATTCCAGGCGTGGTCCTGTCCATGTTTAAAAGGCCTGGAACTCTTGGCATGCCCGACCACGCTGGGAATCATCCTCTCTCCTGCTTAAACATGCGTAGGATTGCACCATTTCACAAGTGATGCTCAGGCTCACCATAAATGCACCCCTTCCTCTACAATTTGAGCATGAGTCCCCTGGGAGATGTGGTTGTCTTTTAAATGGCTCCCTCTCTCTCTGCAGCTCATCCACGCTTTCCCAGGCACGAAGGTCTATTTTGTCAGCCAAGCGCATTGAAATGTCTGCTCTAATTCCCCTCTTTGGCCTTTGCTGCCAGAGAGATAATCCGAAAGAAAGAAAAATGTGTGTGTTCAAGTCATCCCTGCATTTCAGGCATAAATGCCAACTTTAGCCCTGAGTCCATTGGCAAGAATGCCCGGAAAAGTCCCTCTAGAGCGCCCTGATGGGAACGCTCTTTTCTGCACTGAGCATCAGGCTGAGTATGTACGCACGGCACTCTAGAAACCTTTCTTGGCTTTGTGCAGTTACCCAGAGACTGTGCGTGGCTGAGATGAATCCCCCTGCTGGGTGAAGGAGTGGGTCACTCCAGCGGTTTCAGCCATAAAGACCTGTTTGCAGCTCAAATGTCTGGCTTGCAATAGAGACCCCTTTCCAAAATCTCCTGAGCAAAGCATGTTGCTAGACCGCATTTGCGTGTGATTTGCTCACTGCTGAAATCCCTCATTTAAAGAAAGAAACGGAGGGCTTCCATCTGTCAAATATTTAACGGTATGGAGATGTCTACGTAGCACCTTTTCTCTTCTGGCCTGGGTTGACAGCAGTGGGTGCAGCAGGGAGGTTAATGTTTAGGCAGCCGGAGGGGGTTCACATACCTGGGTCCCACAGCTGCCTTGACCTCATCTCCACCCCATTAGCAGCTGGTCCGGAGGATTCATCATGGCTCAAGCAGCCCTCTCCTCAGACCTTCTGCCCTGCTGGAGCCTGAGAACCCAGCAAATCTCTCGCAGCACAAATGGGCTCTCTAGGTACCTGCCATGTGGCTGGAGGGGGAGACAGCAGCCTGGCACTTCCCCTGCATTTAATCTGATGGCTGCTCAGATATGGGAAACCAGGAAAAGCTGCTGGTAACTGCAATGGGCAGTTCCTGCGATGATGAAAGGCGACTGCAGTGTCTTTACCGTCTGTCTGTCTTTACCGTCTCTCTCTCTCGCTCTCTCTCTCTCGCGCTCTCTCTCTCTCTCTCTCTCTCTCTCTCTCTCTCTCTCTCTCCCTGCA
>NW_025335684.1:3673741-3716637 GCF_004798865.1 Varanus komodoensis
CTCTCTCTCTCTCTCTCTCTCTCTCTCTCTCTCTTTCTCTCTCTCTCTCTCTCTGGTGCAGGGAGAGGAGAGAGAGATTTTTGAAGCACAAACAATAAATCCATTCAAGGCAGACTCCTAACATTAATTAGACAATGATTCATTGAGCAAAGCATGTTGATGAAATACTGATCAGATGGGAGGGTATGATATGCATTGTGGTATATAATCATTCGATCTTTCCATCTTTTCTAGCTCCCCCACAGCCGAGCAGTTTCCTTTTCGAATCCCCTCCTTTCCAGATGGCCCGGAAGCCCCGGTACTGGTGCGTACTGGTGGCCAGGGGGTCAGGGATGGATGCATCTCTTCCTGAGCACAAGTATCTTCGGATGTGTGCGCATAAACGCTTGGCAGTGTGCGGTGCGTAACTGGCGATTTCTCATACTGCAGAGAAGGGCTGATAATGACACGTTGTGAGAGAATTACAGTCTTCTGGTATGTCTTCCGCCATAAGAATTCTTCCTCGGTCAGTGTTTAAGTCAGGGGAGGACAATCCAGGGCAGCAGGGTGGATGGGTTTTTTTTCCGGTGGGAAGGGAGGGCTGGATTCAGTTCCAGAGACATTCTTGCGGGGGCAGCCATCCCAGAGGGGGGTGGGAGCCAGAGCCAAGGGGACTGGGCCAAAATGCCACCTTTTTGTAGCTTAAAGCACTTACAGCCAACAAATAACCTTTCCAAGCATGCAAAAGGGAGAAAACCACCAAACGACCAATGATCGGGGGAAAAGAGGAAGGGTCAGGACCACCCCACCCCCCGTCCCTCTGCTGGCCAAATCTGACTTTTGAGAAAGAGGTTCTGCACCCCTGATTTATGGCAATTGCCTGGCAGCTATGGTGGCTGGGGATGATGGTTGCTGTAATCAAAGACAGGCTGCAGAAGGCCAATGGAAAGGCTCGATTTCTCCACACTGCAAAGTTGGATGTGCTCTGCCCAGGTTTCCATCCCATGTCTCCCGTGCTCCAAGGAGAAGTTTTGTTCCGCTCTGGAGAAACTTCTCCTGGCAGCTGTTCCCTCTGGCCACCGAGCAGCCAAGCTTCTTCAGCCCTGCTTATCACACTAGCCCCTTCTGTTGGAATTAACCAGCCTTGCAAACCAGCAAAGCCTTGGCTGGAAATTCCTTCTGGTCAGGTCCCCTTGGCTGTGTGGGGGTGATGGAGGGTTGCTTCAGACATTCCCGCAAGCTATACTTCTCTGCATACATCTTTTTTGTTTGGGGTTGGCTGGTGCCTTTCCTCAGAATTGCCATGGAATTGCAAAGATCTGGCCTCATTCATGGAATTTTATCAGATTCCACCTTCCCAGAATGGTGACATCAGTCTGCGGTCCTCCTGCATGAAGTCTTTCCAGATACTTAAATGCCGCTAGAACCCAGCAACTAGAAGCCCCTTAAAGGGCTAGAGAGTCAGCTACATGTTGTGAGGACACGCTAAAGATGCACGGTTAACTGAAAATGCACAGCTCAATTTAATATGCAGGTTTCTGCTGTCTCTCTGCAGAGATCACCTTTCCTGTTGCATGACCAGCAGGAAAATGAAAGGAAAATTAAAAAACAAAGGGGCCTATCCTAGTTCTTCCATGCTTTCTCTAGCACAGAGATCAACATCAACTCCTGCTAAAACCGCTTATAGATTTTATCAGGGTATTAGAGATTTGAGCAGTGCAAAGAAATCATAAATATATAGATGTTATTGACAAAAGTGAAAAAAGCACCCCCCCGAGAGTTTGCTGGAGGTGGACAGTCAAGAGATCATGGCCAATGTATTCAGACATGGAGGGAATCCATAGAAACAAAGAAACAGAGCGAGTCAGACAGGACCCTCCCGGGCCATCTAGTCTGACCCCCGGCTCCAGCCGGCTCTGCTCATGACATGCCCACCATTCACAGTTTGGGGAGGGGGGATCAGCTGGGGGGGCACATACAAGGGGCACTGGAGGCACACTGGGGTAAAACAATCAGGACTGAGACCAGACAAAGAGAAGAAGAACCTTCAGGGCAGGTAAACAATTTGCATATCTACAGGTATACCTGAGCATTAGCATTTCTAAGGGAGGCAAGACTTGCAACATGGATTCCGGATTGCGGCAGGAATCCCAGCTAAGTCTAAAGCTGCTCTTCCACTGTCAGATTTTTAGCAGCCATCTCCGCTTTGGCTTATTTTGTCCTGACATTAAAGGTAAAGGCAAAGCTTCCCCTTGACATGAAGTCCAGTCGTGCCTGACTCTCGGGGGCGGTGCTCCTCTCCGTTTCCTGGCCGAGGGAGCCAGCGCTTGTCCGCAGACGGTCTCCGTGGTCATGTGGCCGGCAGGACTAAACACCGAGGTGCACGGAATGCTGTTACCTGCCCAACGAAGTGGTACCTTTTTATCTACTTGCATTTGCATGCTTTCGAACTGCAAGGTTGGCAGGAGCTGGGACGGAGCAACGGGAACTCACCCCGTTGGGCAGATTCGAACCGGCGACCTTTCGATCAACCAGCCCAGCAGTTGAAACCACTGCGCCACCTGCAGTCCCTGTCCTGACATTATTAATATATAAATGAAGGCCTCACATCATGCAGGAAGCCCAGCTGCAAAGGCCAGCTGGAAAGCTGCCAATCCCAGTGGGTGGTCGAAGGCCCGAGCAGGTCAGCCCCGCTAACTCAGGAAGCGAGACCCAGCCGAAGCATCCATCTGAGGCAGGGCCTCGTTAGTGGTGGTACCCCAGTGGTACTACACCCTTCTCAGAAATGCTTGCCAGCATTGCAAACTTTTCACCACCAACTGAAGAGCATTTGTTCTCCCACCCTTCCAGTTGTTGTTCTTCAAGGTGGTGGGGTTGTCTCTTGGTTCTGTGTGTGTGTGTTGCTCAGTTGTATTGCAGTGTTAAACTTTGGAAAGTGTTAAATGGTGTCTTATCATGTTGGCATTCTTTCCAGCTTTAACTGCAGTGAGAGCTCCAACTATGGGGCAGGATAGACGCACCACCAATGAGTGAACATCTTTGCAGAACTTTGCTCAGCATTCCTTTGGAAAACGGTCATTTTCAGCATCCGAAGAGGGGCTGTTCCTCATTAGCATGCTCCTGGGTGCTCTCTTTCCTCCCCCCACCCCCCCACACACCTTTCCTGGATAGCACACCAGTTCCCACATTGCCCAGGCTCCTCCCAAGCGGATGCAAACTTTCTGCCGCTTCTGCCCCAGCTCGTAACTGCAGCCGTGTCCCAATTAAGAGGTGGCCACTGCTATTGTCCCGGGCATTCCAGATCCATGTCAAATAGCTCTCCCTGCCTCGTCTCTCTATTCCTCCCCCCCGCCCCGAAAACCCAAAAGCTCTCAGACAAAGAGGGCTCAGTCCACGCTTTGTAAAAGAGTTTCTGGCTGATTAACGCTTTCAGCTTGGCTAGGATGGAGGAACACAAGGGAGAGTCCCAAGCCCAGCATAAAGGACCCAGGACAAAACTTCTGCGAGTCTGTTCCCAGCGTGAGTGACAGGATGTATCCTTCTGTTCAGAGCATCGGGACGACTCCTTGGGAATTTGCCTTGATCCCTGGTGTTCATTGTGCGGGGTGGTTTCCTTCACGGCTTGGAAAACCGATTGCTGGCATCTCTTCGGCAAAGCTAATTAGGCAGCTGAGGGAAATTCCTGGTATCATGAAAGGGGCAGCGTGAATCATATTTAAGAAAAAGATGAGCAGTTCCAGCTAGCATTTTCGGGGAAGCGTGTTAGAAATGGGTTGGAGCTAGGAAATCCTGACCACAGGAATGGGGTATTGGAAGGGGGCCCTTGGGAATGACCTGTGAGCTTTCTTTGAAGCATCCCATGGACTTCCCAACACAGGTGTGTGTGGGGGCCCATTTCCCAGCCTGAATCTCTGCGGGATGATTTCTGACGTGCACAACCCATAAGTAACCACTACACAAAACTGGACAGATGAGAGCTAAACAGACTGATCCATGAGGGACAGAGAGGCAGTTCCAGTCCAGTACTGTAACCACTATACCACACTGCCTCTCACTGCTATCCAGTCTGGTTTCAGGTCAAAAACCCAACCGAGTTTTCCTTTAAGTCGCCCCTCAGCACCAAATTCACAGGCTGAACAGGCACACGGATCCCTGTCCCAGTTTCTCCTGCTATACTGAGAGACATCCTACTTCCATTTCAGTGCAGAGCCCTTCTTTCTAAATGTGCAGCTTTGCACACAATTTTGCACGTGCGAATGCCGTGCCAGCGGGTTCCCCGGGCTGCTTTTTCCCATTGATGCATTTGTTCTCCTTGGACCAGGTGGGCTGCCCACGCTGTTTTCAGAAGTACCTTCTGTGTTCCTTTGCAGAGATATCTGAGCCCCCTTATTTGTCCACGTCTGGGTTAATTTTTAGGCACCAGAAAAACAGCACAGCGCCTCGTCTCTGCAGCATAATTAACATGGTCAGCGATGGAAGCAAATCCTTACAGCCCGCTGTGTTTTCTCTTCAGCAAAGTCATATGATATAGGGAAGGATTCCAGAAAACCAGCCACCTGCAAAGATCTGCAGTTAGGACAAGGCCCGGCTACCCTTCTGTGCTTCCCTTTATTCGAATATCCTTGCAGGAAAGTGGCTGCATTTTACAGGAAGAGGGAGGTTTTGTGTACTTCTGCAATCACTATTTACCAGGGACAGTCCGAATTTTTGGACCCTTGCCCTGGTAGATCAGCATCCCTGTTTCGTCCCATCTTTCGTCTTTGAAAGAAATTTGTTGTTTGGTTTGTTTTTGATGCAGAATGGTATCCCAAGCGTGGCTACTTCTGAGTAGCCGAAAGGGTTATCACTGAAGCCAGAGAGAGCCCAGCACAAAACGTGTATAAAGTGACAGATGTCGATGAAAATTTAGAAATGGTGACTATGATTTCAAGAGAAATAGAATATGGCTCATCCTAAGGAGGTGTGGCTCATCAAGGTGAACTGGCTGCCCTCTCCTTCTGCTGCCCAGCTTCAAGGCAGGCATAGACAACACTTTAAGGCCCCTTCTGCTTCTTGGGGGCCATACCTAGAAACCAGGCATAAAAGGGATATCCCCCTTCAAATGCAGAAGATGTTCAAATAGAGGACTGTCCTCTGACCACTCTTCTAGCCGGGGATCCTCTTTAAGAAGCACAGTGGCCACCCCCTTCTTAGGAGCGAGACTAATTCCAGAATTCCGTGTCAGCTGATGCTTCCCGCAAGCTGCAGTGTGGCTCAGCACTGCTGCACCAGGCTCCTTACCCCGGATCCTCTGTCTCTGTCATCGTGTGCTGCCATGTTGTCTTGGAATTCAGCAACCCTGTCCACGAACGCCTTCCCTGCCCTGCTCCTGCGGCCTCCTGGATGGAGTCAAGCCTCTCACGGTTGGTCATCTTCTTCCTCTGCCTTCGAGGTTCCCCAGCATGATGCTTTTCTCCTGGGAGCCCTGCCTTCTCAGGACATGCCCCAAATCACGGCAGCTCCCATTTCATCATTTTTGCTTCCAGGGGCAGTTCTGGCTCGACTTGATCAAGGACCGCCTTGCTCATCTCTCTGTCAGTCCAGGGGATTCTCAAGGCTCCCATATTTCACATGCATTGCTCAAAGGCACTGCAGGGACTTGGAATGGCGGCCCACCGCTTAATTTCTCAGAATGTCCCAGGCCTGATGCATGTTGGGATTTCCCAGTTGAACAAGAATCATCTACCCAGTTTGCTTTGGTTGCTTTACTACGTCTTTATTCCCTCCCCACCTCCCCTGCACCTTCACACAACCACCCTGAGGGGAGGGACTGGCTCTGAGCCAGGGTCAGCTGAGCTAAGCTTTGTTGCAGGGCAGGCTTTTGAACCTGGATCTCCAGGCACGCTGGACTCCACAGCACAGCCTGAAGAGTGGAAAGCACAGCACTGAGATGAATACCTGCTGCGGTCCAAGGGTTTAACTTTGGCCTGAGTCGACCTGGACAGGGTCAGCATCATGGGTGGGCATAACTGGGCCTTGGCCAAGAGCCCACAACCCAGCAGGGTCCCAGGAACAACAGCTCCCTGGGCTTTCTTCTCTTCTTCACATTTGCAACCTCCTTGCTCACCTGTCTCCTGCTCTGGCCCAACCATGGAGGTGGTGCAAGGAGAAGCGGGAGATGCCCTCCACCTCCACGCTCACCGACACTCTGCCTGCCAAGCAAGCATGCGGTAGCCACGATGAGAAAAAAGATGGCCCTTAAGGGCAGCTGCTGGCCATGGGGTGAGAAGGCCCATTCACGGAGGGAGTCAAGCCCCTGGATGGTGTCTTCCCCTTCACTTCGGGCAGCAGATTTTCAGAGGCGGTAGCAAGGTCTTGGAGGAGAGAGCTGTGTGCCAAGCAACCTCCCCTCCCCTAGTCCCTTGTTTCAGGCCTGGGGAAAGCCCCCCCCCCTCGCCACCAATTGCCAACATCAAAGAAAGATTTGGCTGGCCGCTCAGCCAGTATCTGTACATGGAACAAATGTCTGTGCATCTTGTTTTCACTGCAAATTCCTGGATTGCAAAGGCACCTGACAATTTCCTGCCCTGACAACGGCACCCTGCCTTCAATGGGACCCCTGTTTCGGAAAGTCTCTCTGTCCCTCCCCCTCTCCCACCCCGCTTCCCCTTTTTCCTGCTCTGCTCATCTGCCCTGTTGTAAAAAAAGATCAACGTAAAACGGCTAGCTATTTTTCTATTGTGAACTTTGGCAGCTGCCTCCGTACCTCTCCGTGTTTTCTTCCTACCTCGGCTCTGAGGCATCCCAAAGGAAGGACAGAGTTAACCCTAACCATTCCCCGGATGACTGTTTACTGGCGGATGAGAGCGGTTTTCCAGATGTGCAGGGAGAAAGGGGGCAGGGAAGCCATCTGCAACCAGCATAGCCCAACAGGGCTCGCAAAACAACCTTGCAAAGACAGCTCGTGTCTGTTTTGCAGCTGGGCTGGCCCATGTACACCTTGGCCCCGCTCCCAAAACAGGCTTTTGTTTGTCCTGGGGTAAATTTCACTCACTCAACTGGTTCTCTCAGTGCAAGAGGCAGCTGTGAGGGGAATCCCTTTGGAGTTATTCCCTCCCAGATGTTTTCCAGTGCAAAGAATGCTTGCTCTTGACTCCTGCAGCCCTCCGAGGAGGAGGCTAAGGCATGGCATATTTTCTGCACACCACAATCTGAAATTACCTGGAAGATGTGATCCTTCCTTCCTATTCTGTTTTGTTTTAAACAACACCTTCTTGCAACGTTGCAAAGTCAAGTAAGAAATAAATTCTTCCTACATTAAATTCACATGAAATTGCAGAACATTCAATGAGAATTAATCAAAATATGCGCAACATGTTTTTTGCAACGTCTTTTCCTACTAAATGATATTCACTTACACAGATATTATAATAAAGTTTCATTATCAGGGACGTGTCCCAGTTTTTTAAAAAACTAATCTGATAGCAAGGGAGTCTGCATTTCTTCCAATGAGCAGCTACTGAGACTTTGGGCAGCTTTAGTTACATTAATAACCATTTTTATGCAATCTTTAAGATAGCTTAATAGAAATCTCAGTGGATTAACTATTAGTCTATACACTGATTTGCTCAATGTGTTGCAAAATACTGTATCAGTTTGACTTTTTGTTTTTCTTAAGCAAGAAAATACGCAATTTCCCTTTGCGTTACTTTAACGTGTTCGTTGTGGAGCTGTTTTTATGGAGCTGCCTTTGAAAACACTTCAGAAATTTAAGCTGGTCCAAGATGCTGCAGCCAGAGCATTAACTGGGCCAGGTTGTAGGGAGCACATGACTCCCTGGAAATACGTCTCTTTCCCAGAAGCAAATCCCATTGAATTCAATGCTACTTACTCCCAGTATCAGTGCACAAGGATTGCAGCCTTAATCAACCATACATTTTAATCTGGGTTTTCCTCAAAGCAGCCGACTAGGTTCGGACAACAGATAACTCACACTCGAGACCGATTATGGGTTGAGTGTGGGTTGATGAACCGTAAGTTGTGGTTGAAACCTGGGTTATTGCGCTGTCTGAACTGGGCTGCACTTACAAGCCATGGCTTGTTAACTAGAAACAACCCATGAAGAGAACCTATTTTATGTTGCTGGGTTGTTCACCATCGTTTGTGATGGGTTGAGATCCATCCTTAATCCTGGAGTGTGGGTTATCATGTCTGAACCCCATCTGTCTTTTCGATGTTCCCACCGAATGTATCCTGTTCTGTCCTTTTAACTGTGCAGGCATCCCGAGGAGAGCTTATGCTGAAGGGACTTGTAAGTGCAGCCCATAAATAAAGAAACAAATAAATAAGCCACTAGAATTAGGCCAGAGATAGTCCATGACTGTAGAAAAGAAGCAGGGTGTTTTCAGATCCATCTGAAAAGAAACTGGATAGCACCCCACCCCACTTTGAGGACTGCTGAATTGTTCCTGTCTCCTTGATGTAATGAAAGGCAGCCCGCATCCATACAATGCCAGGTTAAAAGGTGGCAGCCCCAAATACTGTAAGGATGCCAGGGTCTATTGACAGAGGAAGAAGAGAAGAAAGGGCTGCATTTGGCAAAGTGAAGGGGCAGAATCCCATTCTCCATTGTTGTTTAACCTCCGAGCCTGTCGATTCCCACAGCCATTGGGACAATGGGGCTCAACAGGTTCCTCTGGGGAGAAAACCTAATCTGAGAGATACTGAGTTTTTCTGAAAAGCTCTTCTTCCAAAAAAGAGAAGAAAATAAAAGGACCCAGTGAAAAAGCTTTTTGGGATCCCCGAAGCCACCGACACCTGATCTGCTTGCTTTGGGGTATTAGTGTTCTGCATTGTCCGTCTTCTAAATGTGACGCTTGTTTGCAAAAGCTAATGGAAAGGGAAGGGCCCCGGGAAAGAGAGTTGCCAAGCTCACTTGGACCCACCCAGGCCTGAAAATGAGAATCAAAGGCAGGGAGAGTAAAAGAGCAGCAAGAAACAGAAGGAGAACAAGACACCGGGATGCTCATAGTTCTTGTGAATGCTGTGGAAAAAAGTGGGTCATAGAGATAGAAAGAATACAGAGGAGGAGGAGGAATAGCGCCGCGGGACGTGCCTTGTATCGGATGGCGGGGAATAGCTCGCTTCTTAGCAGGGATTTTGCAGAAGGCATTAAGCACGTCTGCCTTGAGCTCTGTGTGTATGTGGGGTCATTTGCTGAACCTTCAGCACCATGCGGCTGTTGGGATGCAATTAATCAGGGATGTATACAGCTCTGCAGTAGGGCTCTTAACACAGGCCTGCAGCGAGTTAGGCCGTTGGTGGTGGAAGGAGAACTCTGGATGCTGGTCTGTACATACCGTGTTTCCCTGAAAATAAGACTGGGTCTGATATTAGTTTTTGCTTCAAAAAGCCCAGTAGGCCCAGGACATCTTTCCTGAAGTCCCACATTCAAAGCACCACCGGGTTTGCATCCTTCATCCTGGAGGAAGACCATTCCGCCAACGCCTTGTTCCCAAAAGAGGTGGGTGCTCTGTTTCACGGAGTTCTGAGAAGTGGCTTTAGGGTGTGGAAAGGGGAGCAAAGGGGCCTGGTTGCCCTCTTCCCCCAGCATTTCGGCCCTGATCCAAATCAGGGGCACTTCCAAGCAAAGTTGTGGGGAGATCCAATTATGGATTCCAGATCAGGTTCTCCAAGAGTCCGATACTGCGTCCTCATTGGCCCGGCGTTGCTGCTCCACCAGCTCGCTTCTGCCCATCGTGGGGGCAGGCCAGCCCCCTCTCTTCCCTCTAATTTGTCCATGCTGCTCGTTTGGCTCTCCCCTTCCTCCGCTGGGAGATCCGCGAGCTCTCTCCCGTTTGTTTTCCTTTTCAGCTTGAGGCTTTGCAGATATTAAAATATAATCCAGGAAGAATTTGCTTTTGGAGGATTATTTGGTGATGCTGGAGGTCATTTAGGGGGCTAACACAGAAGAACGGGGAAAGTTTTTCCTTTCCCCCTCCACACCCCTTTGGATTCCATGTTTACGCTTCCCTAGAAACAATAGCAGCTGGGATGGGAAGAAAATCGGAGACGGTCGAATATTCCCAGTATTACAGAAGCCTGCGATCAAAGCATTCTGGGCTGAAACAGTAACTTGAGACAGGATGTCTCGGGGTTCAAGGCTAGGAAGGGTAACGGATTTGACACTGACTGTGGGTTTGGAGAGAAGCCGAGAATTTGTCGTTTGCATGCTTAACTGACTGTTTAGAGGACCCGGTGCCCTCCAGACGTTTTGCACAAGGGCTTTCTCCGGCCTTAGCCAGAGGTCAAGGATGATGGGTGCTGTAGTCCAAAACATCTGGAGGTTGCCTCTCCCTGGTTTAGCAGGGCAGGCGGCAGGGAGAGCCCTCTGCCAGGCCGGTGCCTGGGTGCCAGCCCTTCCCAGGGGAGAGCTGGAGAGACGCCTCCCCTCTCCCGCAAGAGAGATGGGGATCAGGCCCGGATCAGAGTGAGGCTGGAGCGGGGGAATGGGAACAGGGGCCCCATCTGCCCCTGAGAGAGGCTGGGCAGCTGCGAGGGAGGGCCAGGAGCTGTTTTCAAGCGCATCTGGAGGGGCCGGGGCAAAGATGCACCATGGCCAGGGGTGAGTAATTATGTTCTGGACTGGGAGCTATGCCATGATTCGTGTTCACGGTCCTTTCTTTTTCCTCGGAGCAGGGTGGGGAATTCCCACCTTCGTTTTCTTAGAAGCCATTTTTTCTGGGCAACCTTATTCTTTCCCAGTACAGGTCTCTCTCAAAGTGTATATTTTCATGTGGTTAAGAGATTAAACAACTGTTTCCCCAGGGAAAAGTGGAAGGGTTAACTATCCTTGATTAGCCATGAAGAAAGCATTCCATTATGCTGAGAAATTACAATGGCAAGCTTTTTCAGGCTCTTTTCTATACACACACAGAGAGAGATCCTTTATGTGTGTTCTATATATACATTATATACATTAAGTCCTTAAGGGGGGATTTTAAAAACCAACCAACCACTATTAATCCCTTGCAACCCCTGAAGTTTCAGGCGTACAGTCTGATTGCATCTGAAGCTACCACAGAATGAAGGTTCATAGAATCACTGAATAGTAGAGTTGGAAGGGGCCATGAAGGCCATTGGGTCTAGCCCCCTGCTGTTTCCAATTAAAATCTGCCCCCCAGTCTTGTTCACAGATGATCTTCCTCCCTTGATGACTGCAACCATCATATCTTACTTACACGTGTGAACAAGCCATCACTGACAATGCCTGGGTTCAAACAACACGGCAAGCCATGGTGGTTTTCTCCCTTGTTGGTCTGTTGCGTTACCTGACCCCAGCCGTGCCATTTCACCATGACAAATGTGCTCTTTAGACACTACAGTAAGAAACAGTGGTTTGCTCTATGCTTTCTTTGTACCGCCATGGTTTGCCACGCTGAATTTGGCAGTGGCCGGATTCAAGAGGTGCAGTTATTCCTATCATGGAATGGTCTATGAAGTGCCTGCTGACAAACCACCAATGAATAGCCCATAGCAATCCCGAATCCAGGACTCAAAGCCAGGAAAGCTGTGAAGCCGAGTGGATGGGTGAATCGATTCTCGCCGTATCTGCATGTCTAAACTCTCACGTTCGTTTGTCCTGAATGCTGAGAACTTTGGGTAAATTCATATCCGATCCAAACTGGAAAAGAATTTCTCTTCCATTGCTATGAGAGACCACTCCTGTGAGTACGGTCATTATATTGTCCCTCGCTGCTGCTCTTTTGCAAATGCTTAATTTTGCACACAATGTTTAGACAAGCACAGATGTGTGTGATTTTCAGCAGCTCTCCTCTGGGTGGGAAAGGAAAGACAGCTTATGCTGCCAACACGGGAAGGGAGGTAGCAAGACAGAAGACCTCTCCTTTGAGCGTTTCGGCTTTTGGAAAGTCCACAAAAATGTTGAAGGTTACTGTGATTAAGGCAGAACACAACTGTCAACTCTTCGATGTAATCAGGGTCCATAGATCTGCCAGCAAAGGACTGAACCCCCTTTTAAGGCAATAGTTCCAGAGTTCCACATTTCAAAATAAATTGCTGTCTTTGGTTAAGTGCTCGGTTGAAATGTGGTCAGAGGACTGGTGTGGATCCAAATGACACGTTTTTCTTTTCTTCTCAAACTGAATTGGAGGACTGCAGGGGACTGAACAGGGTTAGGCTGTGGCAGGAAAAAGAGGGGCTCTAAGAAAATGGGGTGTCTTGTTAATTATGCAAATTTAAGGCAGCAGTTACTTTCCAAATGCCCACTTCAGGGCATGTGTGTATGAGAGAGAGAGACAGAGAGATCCACAACAGCTTTTAATTTGGTCCAAGTTTCACCCATTCATCCCAGTTTCAGGTGGCCGGTTGAAAATCGCCAAAACAGAAGCCATGCATCTACAAAACAGAGGGCCTTATTTGCATGAAAACTGCATGCGATTTGTGAGTATAACTTCAAATTTAGAAATGATTATTATAATTTGACATGCATCATCTTGTGCAAGGCCCTGACCAGGTGACCAGCATTCCTGTTTGTATCTCTGTTGGGGTGCGGCATCAGTGACGGCAACGGGGGTTCGGTTGCCAGTTGCACAACGCCTCCAGCCAGGTCAGGCCTGGCTCTCCATGTGCAGCCCCCACCTCTTCCAAGCTGAGGACACATGGCCCAACCCTGCCCATCCCTCAAGGCCCTGCAGGTAGCATTGGTAGCCCCTGAGACGTACCTGGTCAGGGCTGCTCCTCATCGAAGCAGCCGAAGGTACGCCAGGACCAGCGCCAGGAGCCAGAATGGCTGGGCAGTGGCTGAGGGTCCACTCGGACAAGATTACCCATGATGCATTGCTCCTCCTCGCCACTGCAAGTGGCTTCTTCTCCTACCTCTCGCTGTGGCTCAGAGAACACAGTGAGATGCAGGAGATGGAGAAGCTACTGCCATGCAGGCGATCGGTAGCCCTGAGGAGGAAGAGGGTGAGGAGCAGCAGCAGCTGGTGGCCGTGGTGGAGAGAAGGTCGCCCCGTGGTGGGGAAACGTGTCTTGCCCAGGATTCCCCCAACCTGGAGCCAGGACTGGGCCGCGTGGGTGAGGCGTTCGAGAGCATTTCGGCCGGCTGGGGCATTCCGTGCACTTCACCCCCATTTATAAGCCCAGCCCTAACGTGAGAAGCCGGCCTGGACTGTACGCAGAAGGAACCACTCAGCTATGCATGGGGGACACGCTCCCCAGGGCCGTTGGTGTCCCCTGGACCCATCTCCTGCTGCAACAATGGCAGGGATAATGGGATCGACAAGGGGGTTTGAGGTTGCTGCGGAGAGAAGAATGCAGAGGGGAGGGAAGCCGGCTCTGCTCCCCCCGCCACCGAAGCGAGAGAGAAAGAGTGGGGGGAAGCCTTCGCCTTGAAGGAGTCACACGAAGTTCCATTCAACAGACAGAATAGAAAAGAAATCCTTTTAAAGAGAGCCGGCTTTTCTGCAAAGAACGCTCCCCCTCCACCCTTTGTCCTGCAGCTTTGCTTTCTTACCGCCGTGCTAAGGAAGCTTCTCCAACACATTAACCAGCTTAACTTGTTGGTGACCCTCTTTGCCCGACACACAATGGGGCTTCTCTCCCACTTCTTTGCCCCCCTTTTCAGGAGACCGGTCCCCCGTCGCTCCCTCTCGCGGCTGCCTCGCTGCTTCTCGGCCTCACTGTCAACTTTCTCAGGCCCTGCTCAATGCAACCCGTCTGCATTTCCATAGATATTTCTCCTCCCACTGTAAGAATCTTCTCATTATGCAAGGATGGATGGTTGGAATCCTTGTGGTTCCACTTCTGCTTCTCTTTCCATCCATTGCCGTTCCTGATTGGTTGGCCATTTTTTCCTCCCATTGGCAAAGCTGTAACAAACAAAGGAGGACTTTCTTATTGTGTGTTTATTCCAGCTACGGCGGTGTGCGTGGTTCTCTCTCCTTGCACCAAACAACACCTCTTCGAGGTAGAGTTGGTTGAGAAATACAGACCAGCCTGAGGCTTTGTGGTCAAATGGGGCTTGTACCTAGCTTTCCCTATTTCATGCTGGGCAACAGTGGCTGGTCCAACCAACAGTTGATGAAGGCATTTGAGAAGGAGACCAGAGCTGTCCAAAGGATCTTCAGTTATTTGAGGGTTATTTGCATTCACACCCACGCTCAGCACTCACTGAAATTTCCGCCCCAATCTGCACCAGTACACTTCATGCAAGGAATTCTTACAACTCCCTCACTCACTTGGGCAACCCTATCAGGAATCACATAACAACAGTGGTATACAACCGATCAGGGATGCCACAGTGGTATACAACCAATCAGTGATGCCACAGTGGTATACAACCAATCAGTGATGCCACAGTGGTATACAACCAATCAGGTTTGGTTCAGTGCTGATATCTGCGTGCAGCAATGCATCCTGGATTAGTCCCGTGGGTGGTCTTTGCCAATCAGGGATCGGATCATGTTGTGAAACTGAGGACATCATCACCCGCCCTATAATCACTCAGACTTGGCGAACATCACTGAGAACAAAGGAAGTTCATATTTCCCCCAAAACAAAACCCCATCAAGAGCGGGTGGAAACATTTTGCCACTGCAAAATATATATATATATGAAAAACAATGTGTCCTTTTGGCCAAGCCCTGATTTCAGATCAACAGAGAATTAATTTCACAACAAGCCATCTAGGGTGTTTTCCCCGGGCCGTCTCTCCGCCTCAGACACACGAGTCCACAGCGGACCCAGGCAATGGTGCCTTCCACTCGTGTCCTCCCATTTTCCCATAACTTTGTCTGTCTTTTTCTTACGGTGGAAAAAATCTGTTCAGAAAGCAAGAAGAAGGACGCGTCACATGCACCGGGGCCAGTCCTGCCTGGGAACCCTCTTTAACGATTTGCAAAATGACGGACTTAAAAGTTGCCCAACCAGTGGGCCAATTTTGTTCATTCAGCTGCATGGGAACTGGACCTCTTTCTCTGAGAAGGCGCTTTGTCCATGTGCGATATCACATTCTCCCAGCGTTAGGCTGTGACTGGGAAAGTGTGATTCTTTCCCAGGTAGCAAGGGCTATTACAGTTCAGAATGCTGTCTGGATCACAGGAAATTACTAGTCCTGAGTAAGAAAACCCTTCCATGTCACTCTTATTTTTTTCACTCCTCCATCACCTGCCCAGGGAGCTTGCTTGGCTCATGGGGCATGATATAAATCCAATAAATAAATAATCTGCAAAGACAGACCTTCCTCCGCACCACTAATCTTCACGCAGACAGTAAGTCACGAAGTACTGTTTGTCTTGGCCATGCTGTGAAACGATCTTCCGCATTTGCTCAATGTCCCTCTTGCACATAAAATTTCTGCTCTCCCAGGATTATAAAAGGCATCTTATCGAACCAATCTCTGGGTCAAATAGACCCCAGCTGAGTCTTAGTTTAAATAAAGCTGTATTTGGCAGGGTCTCCAATGCAATGGAAAAGGTATTAAATGGAACATTGGAGCAACTTTATAGTTCAGGGACACAATTAGGCCAGCTTGAGATCGGATGTATACACACACACACATACACACACACACACAGAGGTTTAATTAGAATGGGCCCCACTGACTTGTGAGGCTTCTGCTCACACCCTTTTGACTTAACTTGATGCAAACAGGCCAGGGATGGATTTTGCTGCTGTTCACATCTTACTGTTAATTGCTTGTTATCGCGGGAGCTGGTCATAAAGCCCCTCTGTGAAGCCGAGGGCTGAAGCGGAGTGCTAACGTGCCTGCCTTGCATGCCAGGGGTCTTGGGTTCAGCCCCCGGCAACCCAGGAAGGGCTGGAAAAAGCCAGAGAGCTTTTCCAGTCGCCAAGACCCTGGAGATCCAGGGCTGCCCATCGGTGTTGGCCAAACAGGCTTGGATGGAGCCAGGTTGCTCTATGAAATGACCTGCTCAAAGTCTTTCTTCTGTCTGAACTTGTAAGGATTGTGCATTTGGGAGGGGACATGGACCATTTGCTGGGGAACATGGGATTGAGGGTGCTGTGGCACTCCTTTTCCTCTTCCTAGAGTTTCCCATGGGCTACAATGACCACAATGCCCTTTTAGCAGAAACCTTCCTATGGAAATAAAAGGCAGGAGGGTGCTGGTTAAGAACGCCATGGCCCCATGAAGCCCCGTGGCTTCTGCTTCCCTGCAATGCACCCTTCATTACAGCATCGTTAAAAACCTATATAAAACACAAGGCCAGGCTTAAATGCCATTAAAATCCTAACTCCAAAGCCACAAAGCCTAAAAGAAGGAAATGATCGCAAGTTGGGTGGGGAGAGCAAGCTGTGGACGCACGTCTGTCGGAGGATTATTCTATGGGGAGCCGTCTCCGTGTCAGGGCCAGCCACACTCTCTGCATCACACCCGCTATCCCAAAGAAACCAGCAGACAAGCTGGGGGCGGGGGGCGGGCGGGGAGGGAATTCACTTCCTTCCAGATAAAGAAAATGTATCACACATGTGTCTGAATTGCATTGTTGGCTTTTGCTCCCTCCCATTCCTCACAAAGCACCTGTCCTTTCTTTAATCCTTCAGCATCTTTTGAAGTCCCGAGGCCAGCGGTCCAGGGAGGGGGGCGGCTTTGTCTCATAATGCACTGCGGCTTCCCACAAAGAGAACGGAGCCTCCGGACACCGAGGCCCGCAAACAATGAACCAAAATAAAAATCAAGGGCCGGGTATATTCGGGCGAGGGATTGTTTGAGCGAGAAGAAGGGAGAAGCGGGTGGCTTCATCGGGGCATTTTGTCTACATGGAGACAATCTCCATGTCAGAAGAGATGCCGGCATGCTTTCATGTGTGCAGCGGTGGATTACGCATTCACCTTGAGCTCATGTGTCGAGCGGCTGATGGGCGCGGAGAGGGTGCTTGGCCCGTGCACTTGCGGCGGGAGAATCTTTTGTCACGCTCCTTTGTTAATAGCATGCATGCTTTTTGCAGCATGGAGAGCATTTCGGGGCAGAGCTATGCTGCGTATGACATACCAGGGCTTTAAAAAGGCACGGGCGGGTTGTGTGCAGGTGGGAGATGCTGTCTGTCAAAACCAGCCGGCCACAAAGGCAAGTTTGCTTGGTGGCCCATCGGCACGAAGTCGACATGGTGAGGCGTGTTCTCTGTTGAGCAATGGCTCCTGAATCCAGGGCTTGTACTGGGGCCGATTCCCACTGGCAAGGGTGTTATACACGGCCCCTAATGCAGCCCTGCAGAGGAAGGTCAAGATCGCTTCTTGCGGATGCCAAGCGTAGGATACGGAATCATCAGCTCAAACTGCGACCACCCAGATCCAGGCTGGGCATCAGGAAAAGCTTCCTCACTGTCAGAGCAAGACAGCAGTGGGACCGGCTGCCCGGAGAGGCGGGGGGCTCTCCCACACTGCAGGCATTCAAGGTGAAACTGGGCAGCCACCTGAGTGGGAGGGTGTGACGCGGTGTCCTGCAGCAGCAGGGGGTGGACCTGATGGCCTTCATGGCCTCTTCCAACTCTAGTATTCCACGATTCTATGAGGGTTTCTGCTAGGTCTGGAAAAAGAACATGTGGTCTTCCAGATGCTGCGGAGCTGCAGGGCTTCAAATGCCCACCGTTGCCCAAGACCCAGGCGATCGGGAGGCAGAGGTCAATTCAGAGGGCCCACATGAATGACGCATGAGAAGCGCAACACAGTGGGTACTGCCTCTCTTTCAACGGAAGGGCCAAGTTTCCGTTTGGAAAACCTCTCCTTCCCACTGTAATCGCACACCAACCCTGCAAGGTAGGTTAGGCTGACAAGCAGTGACTGAGCCAGAGCCACCCAGGGAGCTCCGGTGGAGACAAGGATCTAGATCTCCCACCTGTTCCATGATTTGGTGACTCTCCCAGTCTGGTCTAACCCTCTTTTTACGGCCTCACATTCTTTCTGCCAGCAATTAAGCCCCAAGCAAGGGAATTCAGCCTTTTATGGGGAGGAGGGTAAACCAAACCCAGGAAACCTCCGAACAGTGTGGAGAGCCCGGGTACCTTCCTGGCAACCCGGCGCAGTCAAAGCTGGACCCGAGATAGTCTGGATTTGGCCCCTGGGCAGCACTGGCACCAGTGTAGCCTGCAGCCAGCTTGGAGACAGAACTTGAACTTCCCAGCCGAAGCTTCCTGCTTGTAGAAAAGGGAACTTTTTCTACCTCCATCTGCCCCGGTTCAGCAGACAGTCAAATCTTTCAGGCCAAGCCAAACCCCCTGAGCCGACGCCTGGAGGGGAAGTCTGGGGAGGGGACGTGCGGCTGGAGCCCACCATAATCTCCAGGGAGCTACCCTCTGATGAAACAATTAGTCAGAGAGGGAAGGAAATGTCTTTTGCCCGGCTGCTGGCACAGCGCTCTCTCCGAGTCCAGAGCTGCCTTGCCATAAAACCACGGCGCACACAGCCCTGCGGCCGCCTTCCTCTCCACACAGCCCTTCCCCACCCCGCTCTTTTCCCCGCTCGGCAATCCACTGACATGGTGCCTTGAAGAGCGGTGCTTTCGAGGCTGACACTCCGCAGGCCTCCGACAGGCCGGAGGGGACAGGCAGAGCATTGTGGCTGGCACTCCGCAGCTGCGGCCCCGAGCGGGATGCCCGTACGCAGCTGGCCTGACAAGGACCCGAACATCTGCTCTGCATCTCCCCCGTCATTTGGGAGCCTTCCAGAGCAAGGCAGCGAAGGCAGCGGGACAGAGCGCGTCCTTGTTGGGGCATCCTGCGGCAAGGGCCTTCGAGCCGTGCATCTGGGATTTCAGTGCCGCAGCGTCGCTAATCCAGGTCTTGACCACTTGAACGACACACTGAAGCCAGAAACCTTAATGCTGAAAAATGAACCCGTCTGCCTCTCTCTCTCTCTCTCTCGTCCCCACCTTGATCGCTAAAGAAAGTAAAAATGCATTTTAACATAAGAAGTTTAGATGAAAGTGAAGGCTTTCGGGTGCCGCATATGACTTCAAGTAAATTCTGATAAAAGGAGCATACTATACTTCTGGTCTTGGGAGTGAATACATCCTGACATATTAAGAGCTGGCTTTTTAATCTGAACTTATACTTAGCTTGAGCCTTTAATAGATGCTTCTTCAAATGATGGCTACCTGCTGCTAATGTAAAGGGATAGTGATAGCTTTCAATGGCTAATAGCCACCAGACATGATAGCCAGGGACCATCAAAACACTGCAGGTACTAGACAGGAGCAGGTTTGGAATGCAGGCAGCTCAGGAGACATCGGAGAATAAGGTTGAGAGATTAAATCTTTCAGCTGCTTTTGAAATATTAGCCACCTCAAACATTTTATGGACAGGTGGCCTAGAAATATTTCGACCTAACGAACAATGTCAATCAGTCTGAAGTTTTTGCAGCTGACTGTCAACAAGATATTGCTTCAGGTGGAAAGTCCAAATAATTGCTGTTTGCTTTTGAGAAGCGGATGCGTCTTCCTAAACTGGCTGTTCAGGTCCCTTTCTTGTGCTTCTTGGCACCTGCATCCAGAACATGAAATCTTTTGTTAATAACAAGAATCATGCAGTGTGCTAAACCTGCAGTAGATAACAGAAACCTCTGTTGAATCTTGATTTTTGCCTTCACGTGGGTACTGATACTTGAGAGAGGTTATTTAATTGAGTTGTTTACAACTCCCTGACAAGGCAGACTGCAGCAGGCATTGTCCTTGTCTCAGGGAAAAGAGATGGGTTGTCCTTAATGGGACAGTGCACAGTTAATTCACTTTTCCCTGGGTAATCCAGAACATACCTACCTGATCACTCCCTCCATAAAGATGTAAGTAATCATTCTCTGAGAAGTTTGGGAAAGGCCCTGTGGGTCTCACGGGTTTCTTTTGTCCCATGCCTGCCTCTTGCCCACTTCCCCAAAAAGTGCCGAGAGATGTCTTACAGCACTGAAAAATCTCATTGGCGAGAATGAGGGCGCACGGAGCTCCATCTGCGGTTCCCACGGGGAGCAGTCTCGGCATGTCAGCGGGAGACTGAGAAGTGACCCTCAGAATCACACTTTCATCCCTGTGCTATTTCGGAGCCCGTGGCCTAAACGAATGAATTTGGCAACGCGGCTCATTCTGCTGCGTGGATTATCTCCTTGCTCCCCACTTGAAGTTGTACATCAAGTTCATTCCAGGAATAGCATGCGCAACTTGTGACTTGGCTCATCATGAAAAGCTGAACTGTCTGAGCTATCCACTGGCCGTGTGCTCTGAGCCAATAAACTGCCTTGTCTTGCAAAAATTAATCAAGGAATTAACGCCATTCAGCATGCAACCCGAGACATGTTTTCCCCAGAAGCTCATCCCCCTGCGTCTGATGGAGCCTGGTTCCCACCTAATAATTCCCAAGATTGTGCTGTACCAGTCTATGCCCTGTATCTCGGCCCTCCCGAGATATCGATTGAGGTCATCGTCTCAGGCAGCAGATGTTGGGTGGTGGCAATAAAGTATTGGGGGAGAGAGCTGTGGGCACCACTCTGTTCCCCCTAAGCTCACCTGCCGCCTTCAGGAATCGGAGAAGGTGCTGTCCCATTGGCAGTGTCCAGGAAAGGTCCAGCTGCCCGGTCTGGTGACCTTCAAGGTTGAGTGGGGACGAGAACACAGAACTGCTGAGTCCCAATCCATCAGCTATTTTTAAACAAGCCTTAACACGACTAAAAAGGCCACTAAGGGCCCAATTCTGTACTCAGAAAGAAAAGGTATGCGGCTCTCAGCTTTTTCTCGTCCAAGCTGAGCCAGGATTGTGCCCTTAAAAGAGGAAAATCTTAACAGAGCAATCCTATGGTGTGTGGGAATGTGGTCTGGGGTTGTAGGATACCGTGGCTTTCTTGTCCCAGCGCTGATGAAATATCTGAGACCAGGAAGGGAAAATACCCACCACCCTTCCCAGCTGCCATGGAAAGAAGATCTGTCACAGCAACCTCGGAAAAGACAGAGGGGGCGCAATGGCGCACTGTTAGCCCCTGCCACAGGTTTCCAGCCCCCCAAGAAGAGTCCAAGAATGCAGATATCAGAAGGCATCAACCAGCCAGTCGGGGGCAGAAAGGGGAATGGCCGTGGGTGATCAGCCTGTGAGTCCATTCAGCTGAAAACAGCCATGCTTGGAGGATCAAGGAGCTCCAAAACCTTTTGCCAGCAGAACATTATGAGGAATGGAAACTTCAAAATCTAAAGCATTAAAAGCACTTCATTTTAAAAGCGACATTAAAAAGATGTCTTCTAAAATCCCCTACAAGCTGAGAGAGTTGGAAGGATTTTAACAACTGGGTTAGTCGATGAGAGTTATGTGCAGGGTCTTCTTGGATTCATGGGCACCAGCAGGGGCCCAATCATGCCGAGTGCTGGCGCTGAATCGCTGGCTAGTGCTGGAGGGAGAACGCCAAAGGGCGCGGACTCTGGTCCAGTCACGTCTCACGTGATGCCCTTTTAAAGCATCCCAGGTGGCTAGGGAAGGAAGAACCCCACAAGAGCACATGTGGTGAATTACAACCCCGAGAACTGCGACTCCTGCTCTCATATGGCTGCAGCTAATTGGATTTTCATCATTCTTCATCAAGCGATGGAGTTTATTTTAGCCACCCCCACTTCCACTGAGAAATGAGCTTCACGTGACAGTAACGCTGGGACACTTTAAGCACGCAACATCTGCTTGCCAGGCTGCCAAATGCAAATTGTGCCTCCTGCCCTGGGCTGAAAGACTGTTTTTATTTATGATGGTAGGATGCGGACCTCACAAATCTCCTGCCTGAGACGTGTGCAGCCCCCTCCCGGCTGCTGCAACCCCCTTTCAGATACAAACATATTAAAGTGTTAGGGACACTTGTGTGTCTAAGAATAGGAACCTGTGTGTTCTTCACCTTGTATCTGGGACAGGTAAGCCCCTTTTCCCAAGCTGGGACAGTGGGGTGCTGACCACCCACCTGTGTGACTCACAAGTATTCCTCCCCCAATATCAGCCCCATCTGAGCGAAAAAGCCCCACCACCACGGGGCCAGGAGGACGGTGAAAAACCCCATGTGGCAGGTTTGGGGCCAGCAATGACATTAGGGTGCAGCTTTGCCACCCCCCCTTCCTGAATTGTACCAGCAATGAGTGGCGAACATGAGTGAAATGTTTGGATAACGCTCCGTATCTGTCCATCCTGCTCACTTCTTCTGGGGGAATGCATAAAAGGCTAGAGTCTAGCACGGCTGGATAACTTCAGGCCCCAGGATCAAATCTGGCCCACTTTTCATCTCCCACGATTTATTTATGTTTATACTTGTATGCCGCTAACTACACCAATTGGAAACTCTAAGCAGCTTACAATAATCAAAATCACAACCACGAAAACAATAAAACTATCATATAAAACAGTAACAGTATAACAGCAGCCTTTTAAGGATGTAATAAGCGATAAGGTCAACTATATAGTCCAATATATAAATATGGCTTGGCAGGATTCCCTTAGTGGTCACGTCTCCTTCCCCTGGACCCACGCCTTTCCCTCGGAGCACGATCTCTCCAGTTATCGCCCAGTTTCCCTCCCTTCTTGCCTGCCACCCATTCTAAAAGTCTGGAAATGCCTTTCCTAAGAATTCGCTGCAGGCGAGAAGTCCCGCAGAGAAGAAAAGCCACGGCAGCGCCTTTTGTCCCCGAGGCCCGCCGGACGCCCGCCCCAGGTGCTCCCCCGCAATTTGGCTCTGGAAGGAGCTCGCCACACCTAGACAAGCGGTTACGAGATCCCCGGGGCCGCTCGCATTCTTCCGTCTGTGTTGCACTGCTCGGTGCCCCGTGCGTTGAGCTTTGATCCCTCGCCTCAAATTAAATCCTAAGCCTTACGCTATTGTCCTGCTGACGGCGGGTGCGCCAGCACAGAAGAACCCTCCACGTTCAGGCGCGGGCTCACTACCAAGCCCCTCTCGCTGTTGCGGGACGTGCTGCGGTTCTCCCAGCAGCCGCGTCCCCCTGCCCTGCCGTCCGAGGCAGCGTTAGCAGCTGGCCCGCCTTCCTCTGGAGCCCCCTGTGCCTGGGACGCCCCCCGCGCCTCCGCGCCGCGGTCCTGGAGCGCCCGCCGAAATCAAGGCAGGGAGGGCCCGCTGGTGCGCCGGATCCCCCGGGCCGGGCAGGCTTTTGGCCCTCGCGGGGCCCCGCGCCGCGCAGGTTTTGCTGGCGAGCATCGATCCTGATCGGCCCTCTTTGGGAGAAAGGGCCTTTGCAGGGCGCACGCTCATTTCGCCTCCTCCGCTGCTCGCCCTGCGGGCCTGAGCCCCGGCACCTTCCGCGGCCCGGCGCCCGGCCGCCCGGCCACGTGGGGGACCTGCCGCAAGCAGCGGAGGCCCCGCCCCGCCGCCGTCGCCCCGCCCCCGCCCCGCCGCCTGTTGCAGGCCCCGGCCCAGGAGGCGGGAAAAGCGCCCGGCTGCGGGGAAGGGGGCGTGGAGAGGGGCGCTCTTAAGCCGCGGCCGAGCGAGCCCTGCGAGGGAAGCGGTCGTCGCGGCGCTCGGCTCGCCCGGAGGAGGAGGAGGCGGCGGCGGCGGCGGCGGCGGCGGCGGCGGAAGGGAGCCCGAAGGCGGCCGGCGAGCACCCCCGGGCCGCGTCCTCGCAGGCTGCCGCGCATCGGTCGCGCTCGGCGCCCCCGGGAGGCAGCGCAGCCGCGGCGCGCGATGCTGAGGAGCTGCGGGAAGAAGCTGCTCCTCTCCCTGCTGGGCTCCATGCTCACCTGCTTCCTGGTGCTGGTGGTGGACCAGCAGCGGGGGCAGGTGCTCAGCCTGGGCGGCGGCGGCCCCGGGTTGCTGCTGCAGCCCTTCGACAGCGGCCGCGACGCCGCCGCGGCCGCCGATGGCGCGCAGGGCTTGCTGCGGCAGCTGCGCGCTGCAGGGTCCGCGGGGCAGAGCTTCCAAGAGATCCGGAGCTTCACCGATTACTTCACCAAGCTGACCCGCGGCAAGAGGGAGGCCGAGCGGTCGCCTGCCGGCGGCGGCAGCCCGGAGGCGCCGCGACCTCCGCTGGAGCAGCTTGCGCCCCGGGACGTCTTCATCGCCGTCAAGACCACCAAGAAGTTCCACCAGTCCAGGATGCAGCTGCTGCTGGATACGTGGATCTCCCGCAATAAGGACATGGTAAGTGGGGGGCTGGCGTGGCCCCGCTGCCCCGCTTCGGGGTGGCTCGTGCGCGGCCGGGGCTGGGGCTGGGGCGGCTGCTGGGAGCGGGGCGCCCCCCCCCTCGCCGTGCCCGACGGGGGAAGGCGCTCTGCACCGCCGCAGCGGAACTCGGGCCTGGCACGCGTCCGGGCGGGCGCCTGGGGAGCCCGCTGCGGGAGGGAGAGAAGCCCATTCCCGTCCCGGGTCGGGTCGGGACGGGCAGACCCCGCTTCGCCGGCCCCGGTGGTGGTGCGGGGGGGGCGGTGTCTTCCTCGCGAGGAGCTGGCCCTGGGCGATGTGCGGCGGGCGCCGGCGGGGGAGCGAGGCACGCGCGAGCGCCCCCCCCCGCGCGGACGAGCCCGCGCCTGCAGCCGAAGGGAGGCGGCCGCGCGATGCCCGCCCGTGCCAGGGGAGCGCTAATGAGCAGGCAGGATGTCGCCCGGCGAGTCCCGGCAAGCCCGGCGCCTTGATCCGCGCCGCCCCCGCCCTGGCCCCCCGGGGAGGGAAAGTGAGGCGGCTGCCGCGCCGCAAGCCCGCACGGGCGCTCCCTCCGGGCCGCCGGGCGGGAGCGGCGACTCCGCGCGCGCTCGGAGCGGGAGGCTGGCTCGGCACGGGGCTGAAGCGTGGGCCCCTGCCCGACCCAGGGAAGGCACTCTGCACGTGCCCAGTGGCCCCTCCCCTCCCCTCCCCTCCCTCTGCATCGTTCCCGTTTTCCAGCTCGGGGATGCAGCGGGGGATTCTGGGCTCAAGCCAAGCTTTGGAAGCCTAGGCCAGCCTTCCCGAAAGCGAGTGCTCCCTGGATGTGCTGGGCGGCCGTCCCATCATCCCCAGCTCGCCTTCTCCTGCCAGCGCTTTCTTTCTCTTCAGATGAGCGAATGAATTGAGTGGGGCCAGCGATGGGCACCCAAAGCCAAGATGGGTTGTCCGCTCTTTGGTTTTTCCCAGCACCTTCCTTCCTACACAGTCAGTCAAATGGGTCTGCTCTAAGTATGTGTGAATGAATGTGATCGGCGGGGCGGGGGGGGGGCGGGGGGGAGTGCAAGGTTCTGAATGGCACAGACGTCTTCGGCAAGCCAGCTCACTGCACGGCAGCCTTCTTGATCTCTTGCTAGAGGAAGAGTTCTGCCTGACTTCGAACCTGGCTGCCTACACCAGCAGAAGCTGATGCATATGTGTGTTTTGTCTTCTGGCTAAGGGAGCACATGCTTCCCCCAACCACTTGCCCAAGGGAAAGCCACAAGCTGGATGGGGGTGCCACGTGACCCTCCAACCTATGTGCCCCCCCAGAGAAAATAGGACAATTCACCTGTGGGGGCCGGCACTCTTGCAAGGCACCCCGCTTGCCATGGCTTTAGCAATCCTGAAATACCCCTAAACAACCATGGGTTATCTGAGGGTAGTCCAGCATTCCAACAACCCCTGTTGCCTGGGTTCTCATGGCACAGCAACCCGTGGCTAGTTGGGTGACTGAGAGTGCCGGGCAAAAATGGCACCCACAGGTACCTGGCCTGATGCGGCATCCGCCACCGGTAAATGCAGCCGCGCGAGGGCCGTCCTGCTGTGCAAAGCAGGTACCTTAATTGAGCATTAATTCCCCCGGGAGCCAGAGGACTGTCCTTGTCCGACGAAAAACAGAAGGGAGGCTGGAAAGCAGAAAGTGCTGTGATGGGGATGCTTTGCATCTGCACTTTTAAACCAGTTTCAAACTTTGGTCAAGTGCCATGGATGTCGATCGAGGGATGACGGCGATATTGTTCTGCAAGGGATTAAGGATCCCTAAGCTCATGCTTCGGAACTGGCTTCAAACCTGGTTATAATGTGGAGTGTAGAGGAAGTTAAAGAAAACGCCAGGACTCTGCCACCTCCTGCAGCTGAGCTTTAGGAGCAGATGGAGAGATTCTGTGGAATGGACCCGGTTCCCTTATCGCATCTCTGTCGAGAACATGCAGCGGCCGCCCTTCCCTTTGAGCAGCTTTTGAGCCAACTTCTCTGGGCTCCCGGCAGTAGCGATGGAGAATTCTCCCTTTTCATCCCCAGAGATGCCTGTTTATTCCACCGCCCACCACACTTCCCCCTCCCCTACTTTTTTCTCAAGAAGACTGGGTATGGGGCCCATGAAATGCGATTTGTGTCGCTGGACTGGGCTTGTCAGATGTAAAGCAGAGACTAAAGGCCTGGCTGTTTAGCTTAAAGAAAAGAGGAGGGAGAGAGAGTTCTCAGGCTTGTTCAGAGCAAAGGGGAGGGGGCGAAGAACATCAAGTTCCTGCCCACCCCCTCCCCTCCCCTCCCTAGAGCTGGGGCTGGTATTCACGGATGACCCACAAGTCATCAGCGAGGGAGGCTTGGAAAGTTTTGGGTTTTTCTTTTAAAAAATACTGTTGAAATGTATTTATCAAGCAGTCCCAATGGGCTTTTCATTCCTGCTTTGGGGTGTGTGCTTTATTTTTACGGATGAAGAAACTGAGGCAGAGAGAATGACTTAAGACCCCTCAAGTGTCAAGATTCCAACCTTGTGGACCGAATTAGCATCCAATGTTGTATAGATACAGCTGGATCCCTGCATGGGGTGGTGTGTGCGTGTAGATCCACTCAGTGAAATAGGTCTTCTCTGCCAAGAGGCAGGGGAAATTTTGCCGTTTTCCATCCATCGGGTGTAGAAGTGTCCAGGACCACCCCACCCCTTGGCAAGACCCCTCAGAGCTGGGGAAAGGATTCTCAGGTTGCCATCCAAGGAGACCAATGCCTTTTTTCTGCATTATTACAACCGAAGCACTAGTTTAGTGAACCCAAGATTCCTACATGCCCTCTGAGAAGCCTGTCTGTTAACAATGTGGACTATCCCCTTGACCAATCCCATGGAGGTCAGTGGAGGACTTATGTGATAACCTTGAGGCCTGGATACAGCAGCAAAGGTGGCAGCGGTGGCCGCTGAAGTCTCCTGTGCCATGAGGGGCAGAGGGCAGTGCAGTGTATGATAGATGGAGCCAAAGGGTCACAGTTGTCCACAGCAGCAACCCATTGTACAGACAAGGAAAACTGAGGGAGATTAACTTTGAGACCATGCCTGCAAAGAAGAGGGTAGGGCAGGGAGCGATCCCTCAGCATCACAGAAGAGCCCTTTGGGCCCACATTTTTCTGTTTTAGCAGCAGTCCCCACCCCCCACCCCCGTTGCACAGAGAAGAGAAATTAGAGCCAGTCCCACACAAGCTGAATCAGAAAAGACTGAGAACTCCCAAGCTCTGTGGCTAGTAACCTCAAGCTGTTAGTGCCAAGCGGGGCCTGGCTTCTTTCTTCATGCAGTCACTTCAACCCTCCCCTTTGCTGCCTCTCTTTGCTGCTGCATTTGGCGCTGCCCCAGGCAGAAAAAGGTGGCAGCACAGGTTACAGAGCATGAGCACGTGTGCTTGCCCCTCTGCCCTGCTCTCTCATGCCGTTCGAGGAGCTTCCAGACCCCAGAGGCTTCTGCTGTTCTTCCATTCACCTTTGCTCCGTGCTGCTGTGCTTGCAGTGGTTTCTTCTGCTGCTCCCAGCCCCCTGCACGTCTTAAAAAAATGCCTCCGCCAGGTGAGCGATCTGGTAGGCGAGCCCGGGAGCCCGGTGCTGCCTGCTCCTGCCTGCTGCCCGCGGTCCTGCCCAGCCAGGAGGTCAGCCCGCTTTCGCCCGGAGCGGTCCTGGCCTCCTTCCAGCCCCTCCGGAGCCCGCTGGCACGCTGCTCTGTTGGAGCGTCTTATTTCTGAGTGTGTGCCCGGATCTTGCGCTGCCGGGACTGCATGGGAATGTGGGAGCCAGAGGTGGGGAACGGCCCCCAACACCTACAGACAGCCCTGAGAACGGTTCACCTTTTCTCTCCAAGGCAAGGTCTTTCTTCTGGGTTTTTGTTCCACGTCGTTTGTCCTTTCGGCTTCCCAGTGCCTTGAGCTCGGCTCTCACGCTGTCTCCCCGGGCAAGCTAACAAAGCCCCCTTTCTCCCTGGGGCTGAGAAAAGACTTTGCAACCCGCTTGTGTGGTGCTTTTCCGTGGGAACAGGGCCGTGGGGGGGGGGGGGATGCAGGAGAGGGAGAGCTGCAGCTAGCAATGGCCAGGTCAGGTTGCCTAGAGATGGAGGGGGTGAGGGAAGCGACCGGGTGCCGGCCTGACCGTCCGCCGAACGGCACTCCTCTTCTCCAGCACTTGAGGGACGAGCTTCCGAAAGGTGGCCGAGCCGATCTGGCCTGCCGAAATGCTCGGCATCGCGCCTCTCAAAAGGGAGGCGTGTCAGCTCCGTGGAACGTTGTGCCTGAGGAAGGCCAAGGCGTTTTTCTTGCACAGGTCCGCTTGGCTTGCACGTGAAGGGTTAGCATGCAGAGCCCCTGGGCCGAGGAACCAGTTTAACTTCCCAGGAGGCTGTGGTTGTGATGGGCATGGTGTAGAAAGAGGTCAGACGGGGGGCTGCAAAGGGAGCCGTTAGTGCTGGCCCCCTCGCTGTGGAAAGACCTCCTTTGAAAGGCTCACTGTAGTCTTTTCAGCTGCGGCCAAAGGCTTTTGTATTTTCCCTGGTGTTTTAGCCCCCCAGCTTTCAAAATGGGTACATTTTTAGATCCTTGCACTGTTGCTGTTTTTTGCCTCTTGGTTCCTACTTTGATTTTCAGTTATGCTTTTATTATTGGACTGTATTTTGTGGCTCTAAGCTTGGTCTTGTGAAATGCCCAGGCAGCTTCAGTCTGTGGGTGGTATAGCAATGGGATGAGAAGGGACCTTTCCAGACATTGGGGTTTCAACTCCCATCAGTCCCTGCCAGCATGGCCAATGGTCAGGAATGCTTGGAGTGGAGCCGTTTTCTTCCCAGCCCTGTGCTAAGAACCTCTTAGGGTAAGGAGAGCAACTTTGCAGAAATGATGCCCAGGATTCTTTGGGGTAAGCCAGCACTGTTAAAGGGGCAGGAAAGCTTTATGGGTCTAGAGGCTTATTCCTGGCTAGCAAAAAGTAGACTGAGGTGGTTGGTCTTTGCTATGCTCAGCCTTTAAGGAAGACTTCCTCAACCTGAGGTGCGGATTTGCTCTCTGTGTGCCGCCTGGAGCCAAACTAGATTTTCCCTTCATGACTTTGGTTTGAAGCAGATGATTCGGCGCATGTTTGCATGTGATGCCTTTGGGTCATATGAATCCACTTCATCTTGAATCAGAGCTTTGGTCTCCCCAGCCCAAGGACTGGTGGAAATTGCTCCTCAGGCTTTCTGGCAGGGGGTTTTCCATCCTTCCTTGGAGTTGCCCCGGAACCCAACTTGGGAGCTGCAGCATGCAATCCTTGTTCAGGGCTGTGGACCACCACGATGCCACCGCTGCTCCCATCCTCACACAGGGCATGGGGCATTTCAGTAGATCAAAGGAAAGTGCCATGCAAGGTTTCTGCACCGAGCGGCAGGTTGGACTAGATGACCTCTAGGGTCTTCCCAAATTCAAAACATGTTGGTTCTGCAAAAGACGACAGTCCCTCTTGACTATTACTCATCTGAAGGGCCTCACTTATTAATTGGATCAACAGAGCAGCCAGGCTCCTAGGGTCTTTTTGTTTTAACTGTTAGCTTCTTACCAGTAATCATGCCTTAGCTAACTCTGCTTACAGGGAAAGGACTGGGCTTAGTCATCATCACATTAAAGAGGCAGATGGCTGGCTTTTTTGGTTTGAAGGGTTTGCCCTTCCTTTTCTCGCCTCCCTGTTCCTCATTTGCACAGTTTCTCTTCTCCCAGCAGCTTTGGCATCATGAACTCTGGGTGCCTCAAAGCAGTGTGGGAAATTCCACAGCAATTGCCACAAGCACCTCTGGCCGAGGCCAGCTGGGCCAACAGCCCATGCATCTTTTCAAGTTCCTTCATGATTCGAGATCTTCCCCCACTTCACTCCACTGTGGTGCTCAAACTGTGTTTTTCCTGTTTGAAAGATTAGTGCAAATTGCCCTCTTTCTCTGTCCCTGCTCCACTGCAGCTGTGCTGTGTCCCATCATGGGCTGTCCATTGTCTAAAGCACATTTCATCTCTGGTGAAAGTGACTGGCTTTAGGAAAAACTTTCCAGGGTCTTTCCAGGGTCCCTGGTCCACTGGTAAAGTCCAGAAAACTTCGCTCGTTTCACTGATGTTCTGACAGTGGCTTTACTTTTGAAGTAAGCTTCCGCTGTGGGTCCATGCGTCTTTTCAATGGGGAAAAGAGTGTCTGGGTTCAGTTAACAAAATTTTCCCCATTCAGTGGAGAGGTGACGAGGCAGGGAAGGAACTGTCCAGGGGGCAGATCTTATGGGCAGAGGGAACTGCACCTGTTCATAGTGTCATGTCATGAGAGGGGGCAGTGAAAATGTGGAAAGTCACATACAAATGTGTTCCACTGCATGGGCCAGACACTGCGTGTGACTCAGAAATGCACAGGGGGGTCATTGTGGATTGCAAAAACACTCTCCTGCCTAGACATCAGTCAGTATATAGGTTTGTTTGTTTGTTTAAAGCTTTTATAGACCATCCTGTTACGAGCGTCTCGGGACAGTTTACAACAAGCACAGCTAAAAATGGCACAGCATCCCGCAATTCACAATAAAATCACAATTAAAACCAATTAAACATTAAAATGCTGGGAGAATAGAAAAGTTTTTGCCTGACACTGAAAGGTAAGAACTGTTGGTGCCAGGTGGACCTCTCTGGGGAGTGTTTTCCACAATCGGGGTGCCACCACAGAGAAGGCCCTCCTCTGGGTAGCCACCCTCCTGATCTCCTTCAAGGAGGGCTCCCGAAGAAGGACCTCCGCCTCAGATCTCAAGGGCTGGGGGGGCACACAGGGGAGAAGGCGCTCCTTCGGGTATCCCAGACCCAAGCCGTTCAGGGCTTTGTAGGTCATCACCAGCACCTTAAATTGGGCCCGGACTTCAACTGGCAGCCAGTGTAAGCGATAGAGACTGAATGTCAAAGATGCATTTGTAAAACTGCGTTTGTTTCCCCTTGGGTGCTGCCGGTGAGGGAGATCCTGGAGAGGGCTTTCGGTGGCAGGTGTCCCATAGTGCAAGGAGTGCCTCATGCAACAGGACAAGGCCATGGTAGTCTGATTGTTACATTTTCAATAGTATTAGTAATCATATTACATGCAGTCTGCCTTTTTTTCCCTTTTCAAGGAACCCAAGGCTGCTTACCTGTAGCTAACAGGCCATGCTGGGTTCAGACAACATAGGAACTTCCCCCTCATATCATGTTGTAGGAACCCGGGTGAAGTGGCGCATATACCACCTTGGAATCTGGTGGAAGGAGTTAAATGCTAAACAGCCATCAGCTAGACTTCTCCCTGCTCTAGACAACCTCCCACATGGAGGCAAAATCCTTCAAAGCAAGCCCTTCTCTTGCTGCTGCATTCAGAGCATTTCCAAAAGGTGGCTGCAAGAGCGAAACCAAACATCCTTCCTTCCTGTGGTTGCAGCACGAGGTACAGGCAGCTGGCTCAGCTCCGGGGTTCGCTGCAGAAACCGCAAGCCCAAGGGCTGCAGTGAAGTTGCTTATCTTACGAATGCAGAATCGGCCAGATGTGTGGGGTGGCAGACAAGAGCTCCTCTTTCCGCCTGACCTGGAGTCCTAAGGCCCGTGGGTGGCGGCATCTCGAGTTGCCTCCATCTCTCTAGAATGACTGGCACGTGCAGGTTGGAGTGCCCACCCCAGGAAGCCCACCCCTCGCACCTTCTTTTAGCTACTGCTGCATATCAATGAGCCTTTTAACAGCTACCTTTGGTAGTCTATGGCACAATCCTGTGGCTGCTAGACAGGGTCCAGGTGGCCCTAGGCAAAGTTGGAGTCCTAGTCTGATCCTGGAGAAGCGGTCCAAGGTTGAGGCTGGGACGCTGACCCAGAGCACCCTCCTTCTGTCCTTTCTGGCGCAGGCTGTGTCCTAACGTACTGGGAACACGCCCTAGAGATCCACCTTCCTATGGCCTCTGGATGCTGTTTGGGAAGCCATAGGAAAACGTGGAGACTTGAACCACTACCCCACACTGGCTTTCCAGTGGGGGTGGGCCTTCTGATTGGCTGAGCTGCTGTGCCATCACAGAGGACAGTCTGCTGGTGTTTCCTGAGATGTCTTCTGGGTTCTTCCGGCCAAACTGCTCGGATCCAGAGGAACAAAGGGGAGAGAGAGAGAGACACCTTAGAAGGATGGGGCAAAGGTCTGCAGGCAGCTTGAGGCCCAAGGGGTTCGGCGGAAGACGAGGCGAAGGCCTGGAGCAGAGTGGTGTGTGCTGTCGCGACGGGGAGGGCTGCGATCCTCAAGCGGGACACTCTGAGCTGCAGGCACTCCTGGCAGGACCCTGACCAGGGCCTTAAGGAAAACCCCAAAATGCAGGCAGCAGGGCTGCTGGTATCAACCAAGTTCCTTTCCAGTACGACATGTCTTTTGAAAAGTGCCTGGGTCTGAATGGCCCATTTAGAAGGCTGCCGCTCCAAAATACTTTGCATGACAACAGAGAACAGTCTATTATTTCTGGAAAAATTCATCTCCTCCTGCCTACTTTGAGGGCTTCGGCTACACTGGGGGGGGGTGATGGGGGGTGCTAAGAGCCCCAGCCCCCTTCTTGCACCCCGCCTGCTTCTCATCCTGGTTTGAAAGCGCCAGCCAAAACCCTAGCTGCAGGGCAACAGTTCTGGCTCTGCGATTTAGCTTTGGCTCGGTGCATCGTCCCCCTCCGGCTTCCCGCCCCCACCACGCCGAGCCCCTGCACCACGGAAACACCCTCCGCGACTCAGCAAAGCTGCTAATAACCGCTTTGGGGTTTGGTTACACATTTCTAGCAACTGTCGACGCCGCCGGCGGTGGAACACTCCGAAGAGGGGGAGAAGCTGTTTTGTTTTCAGCGCTAACCGAGAGAAGTCCTGAACGAGCGGAGCAGCACGGGGGGCACGAAGCCCCCTACGCCGGGGGGCAGACGCACGGCTGAGCCGTCGCACCCTGCCCTGGCACTCTGTCCACCAGACAAAACAACCCGTCCACCGCCACGGCTACCGATTTCCTGTGCTGCAGCCACGCCAAAGCTCCTGCCCAAGAAATTTTGGCTGCCGTGTTTCTTCCCCACCCTGATTTCTTCCTTTGATTTCGACCGGTCTTCCCCAGCCGGTACCCCCAGCAGTGCTGGGCTGCCAGTGCACTGGGCTGGAAGACTGGTTTGGGTGGGTCGCCATCTTTCCTTTTCTTCCTGCAGCCCCCCGACCCCCAGCTGCACTTCTGCTCCAGCTTGGGATGATCTAGTCCTGAAGAAGGCTCATTATTCCCAACCTAACCCTCCCTCCTGCTTGGGGGGGCGTCCTTGTGTTTGATGCGTTTGCATAAATGCCTGGGAAGCCGCGGGGGTGGGGACCATGTGAGCAGGGTGGAGAGGGGCAGCAGGATGTCTCACCAGCCGCGGGGGGGGGGGGCAACTTCCAGATGCCAGTTAATCCGAACCCACCAAATTCCTGCCGAGTCAAGAGGATTTGCCCTAACAGGATCATGCAGGAAAATGCCTCTTATCTCAGTACGTGGTGCAGCATCGGGTGGGAGATCCCCCTGCACTCGGGGTGAAAGATGGTGGGTGGTCTGCACAGCCTTTGTGCCCAGCGCTGGAAGTGAGCTGGGTTGGTCAGGTGACCCTCACCTCCCTGCCTTACAGTCCGGTGTTGGAAAGGCGGGGGACTCCCACCAGAGGTGCTTCGGGGCATTTCTTTGGGTTGGAGTTCTCCGAGAAGTTAGTGCGGCACCTAATTTTTTTTAAGTGCAGTGCCAAGAGCTAGGCCTCCATAGCAGCCCTGCCATCTTGGGGGCAAGCAATTGTGTCGCTTCCATCCTAAGCTAAGAATCGGAGACGGGCTGTGCTACGCCGGCCTCGAAGTGCGTTGAAACAGGTTGCAGTTTGCCCAAGTCTAGGGAGAGAAAAGCTGTCTGTCCATGCTTGGGGAAACTCTTGTTAAAGCGTGATTGTAGGGACGGGCATGGACCCAGAGTGATTCCGGTGGGGCCGGGGAACTGTGTGAAGCAGTGGAGATCCTGAGTGGAGAACATTGTACTGGTGAAAAATTCCCTCCGTAATGCCATTTGTTGGGAGTTTTGCCTTCAGCAGAAATTAGCCGGTTGCTCCATCCAGATCAGTACTGGCTACTCCATCTCTCAGCCAGAGGGTTTTTCCTAGCTCCATGACATGGAGCCAAGCACTTTTCTGCAGAACCGTAGCTCACCGTCAATGCCGGAGCCATCTTCAGAAACCATGAGGGCTAGAAACCTGGGCTGTCCACAGCTGTAGAGACAGATTTCCCAGTGGAAGCTCTCTCACACGCACACACAGCCCCTGTACTCTGCCGCCTCTCTGCCCTATGCTCCGCTTCCTGAGCGCATGCTTCATTTCTTTCTTCCGTGAGGAATGCAGAGTTGCCTGCAGGGCAGCACATACCTGAGCAGCTGGGGCTCCCAAATTTTCACAGCACCTTGGCTGCTTTCCCTGCCCCGCGGGGGAATTGCCGGCTGGGGTGCATGGCTCTGTATGCGCACGTGGCTCATAAAGGCCCTTGCACACCTGTATGCAGAAAAAACAGACTCTGTTTACTGTTTATACTCCAAACACAGGTGCCGGTTCTTCCCTGCTTGGCTGGATCTGATGCTCAGCCCTGCTCCCCAGTTCTGGCCGCTCCACCGTGGAGCCTGCCTGCAGCGGCACCTGGCCAGGGCTGTGGGTCAGGGCTCCGTAGAAAATTCCAGCGCATTGAGCCACATGCAGGGTTGTGAGGTTCCAAGCACCAGCAACTGCAGGAGCAGGAGAGTCCCAAGTTTTCCGTAGCTTCTCCGTAAAACAAACAAATATCTCCACTTTTCCCACAGTTCTGCACCTGGATCGTGTGGAACGGTGGGGGATTTGGGACCAACGGAAGGACTTGGTTAGGTTATGGAACTTGCTGCCTCGAGTTGTTGTGGTGTCCAGCTAGTGAGACAACTTTAAGAGGGATTAAAGAAATGGGTGCATTTATTTGTCATGCTTATATCCCACCCTTTCCCCTGCATGGGATCCAAGGCAGTTTGCCTAATCCTCTTTCTCACAACAACCCTGTGAGGTAGGCTAGGCTCAGTCTGTGACTGGCGCAAAGGTACTCAGTGGGTTTCATGACTTAGCGAGGGCTAGAATGTGGACCCCCCAAGTTCAACTCCAGCCATTACGTCCCACTAGCTGGAGCAGAGGGCTGCCGAGGGTTTCTCGTCTTGATGGCTACCTGCTTCCTTGAGGATCGGGGCCGTAGTCGGATGCCTCCTGGGGTGGGAGGTGGGGATGAGGCGCTGCTGTCTTGGGACTTGCCGCAGAACGACTGGACCTGGGTGCAGGCGGCGAGACGGAGAACAAGCACCTGACTTGGCCCACGGTTCCCCACTGCCTGCTGCTCCACCCGCCATCCCATCCTGGGGGATGCTCCACGTTGCAGTCCCAAGCCTCCGGGAGGCACTGGGCTGGTCCCAATCAGCATCGCCTCTCCTGAGCTGGGTGCTTTACTGCTTTTCCTTCAAGCATCGGAGTTCGCTTTAGACCGAGCAGACACGGATGCCTCATGGCGAGTCAGACACTGGGATGAGGCAGTCCTTGCTCCCTGCAGGGCAGAGGGTCTGAGCAAGCTGCCGGCGGCCCCGAAGCCCCTGAAATTTGCTGAACCCTGGTGATTTGTCTCAGAAGGAACCCGGAACCCTTCCCTTTGGGGTCCCCTTCCTATTCTCCTCTAAACACCTCGCCAGGGTCCTTCCAGCCCCACACGCCGCCTCTCCCGAGACCCTGCGTGGCGCAGTGACGAAACCGCTCATCACACGCCGCGGGCCATTCAGGGAGGTGTGATAGCGCTTGAAACCCAAGTCCTGGAGCAGCCTATGTGGAGCATGGGGGGGGGCGGCGGGGGGCACCTGATTGCACTGTCCCCACGGGGACCATTAAGAATAAGAGCCCTTAAAATTACGACCGGTGGAGTCTTCTCTTGAACGACAACACAGGGGCAGAAAGAGAGAGGGAAAGGCACCCATGGCTTTTTATGGGGGCCCTCTAAGCACAGGGGGAGTGGTTGAAAGGGGATCGGTGCTGAGCTCCCGGGGCCTTTACCGCCTGTAGCCGAAGCTCTCCGGGCAGGGCGCCACACTGAAGTCCCCCATCCGGCCTTCAACCAGGCCTGACCCTGCTTAGCTTCCCAGGTTGGGCAGGATCAGGCCCTTCAGGCTGAGATGTGTTCCTGCATTCATTTATTTATAACATTTCCATGCCGCACCCATCACCGAAGCCTGCATTGGTCTGTTTTGTACACAAGGACTGGATTCAAGGTCTGTGTGTTTAGTAAACAGCTCCTCTCTGAAGCAGCCAAACAGAAGGCTGCGGTCCCCCCCCCCCCCCACCTCGGCATCAGTGACTTTTCCAGCTGTCTAGGGAAAGATTCAGGGAAAGAAATGAACTGTGAAGGCCCAGCCTGGCTCCTCCCAGCCAGGACGGATTTCAGAAGTGCAAACATGATCACTGTTGTTCCTTGATTAAAGGAGCTACTCGGGGCTTGGATCATCCCCGTGGCTGGTGCTAAGCCTGCTGGCAGATGTTAAACCCCTTTCCAGGGCAGCATGAATCAGCTTGTTGTGTGTGGTTGTCTCTTTGATGGAGCATCATGGAACTGATTTCACTGGTGGAAATGCTGGTTTTCCAAATGGGGAGCAGTTGCAGGAGTGAGAATCAAACACCAGAACTGGATTAGCAGTGCTAGACCTGACCAGGGAGACCTGGTCTTAATCTCTGCTTAGCCCAGGTAGCTCCCTGGCCGAACCCGGGGCAACTGACCCACTGAAGACAAGCAACCTCACAGGGTATTTGTTGGGATAAAATGGGTCTGTTTATGCCACCCGGATCTCTGGAGTTATCGTCAGATGTGAATATAAGCAAATAAGCAGAAGATGTATCAATTTAGACATATCACATCAGGCCATATAGCTGCATCAGGTTTTACAGGGGTTGGGAAGGAAATGGAAGATACCAAAATCAGCTTTAGACTATGTATGTATTCTTGCATTCTGCTCTTCCTCCAAGGCAGCGAATATACAGTGTGAGGTTGAGAAATTATCCTATTTTATTTTCAGAACAACCCTGGGAGGGAAGCAAAGTTGAGAGCGAATGTTCAGCCCCAGCTTCATTTAAAACAAAACAACAAAACAAAACAAAACACTGGGTGAGATTTCTTTTCTGGGGGTATTATAATGCTGGGCTCACGCAGGACTGTGTTCATTCGAAGCACCCAAATTCTGGGCCAAGAAAATCAAACGAGCAGTCTAGCCATGGCAGTCTGAACAAAACTACACAAATCAACACCAAGCTTGCGCAAATGTTTATTTTCCCATAAACGCACTTGGTTTTGAATGCCTCATTCCAAGCCCAATAAATACTTGAGGTTTGGAAGAAACTGCAAGCTGTCCACATGGTGTTATGTGTCCTTGGGAAGGGAGCGATGGGGTAGAGGGCGGTTTGGGGGCGGGCATGGAGACCCCCCCCCCGCCACAGGCTCCAAAATGCCTTGGCTGATTAAGACAAAAAGGGTTTCATCCCTAGTTAATATGTCAGCAATTTAAAAGAAACGGACATTGCTCATGGACTTTGAAGAGGCTGTACTTGAATGTCTTCTGCAAATAAGAGCTGAACCTTGGCTGCTCTGCAAGCCCCAGGCTTTTACAATATCACCGCATAAGAGCATCAGCTGGCCCAGATCAGGGGTGAACAAGCTGTGGTCCCTCAGGTAGTTTTCTCTACAGCTCCTTTCATTCCTATGCTGCTAGAGCCGATGGGTATTGGAGGCCAAACTTCTGCAGGGCCACCTATCCCATGTGGCACAGGTGGATGGAGGGGCACAGTGGAACGGCGTGGAGGGTGGGGAGGGGGCAAAGAGCTTGCCAATGTGGCAGGTTTTCATAACCATGAGAGCTAGAAACTTATGCTTCTAAAATCAGCGTGAACCCTCCAAGATTCAGATCCCTTGAGCTGCTCAAAATAGTCACAGCTGTTGGGGAAAATGGCTCGGCTGGGATTTTAGGAAGACTTCTGCCAGTGTGCTAAGTCCCGGAAGGATTGCTGGTAGCCCCTGGGGTGCTGACGGATTTCACAAGAACTGTGCTGCAGGTTACATGCACGCTGCTTATTTCAGGTTGTCTGCAGCCTGCCAAAGTTCTGTGCTCTTTCTCTTCCAGAGGAAGGAACATAATGTAATGCAATTCTCGGACTGAAGAGGTCATGGGGTTAATTGTACCACGCAAATTTGCTTCAGTTCCTTCAGCTGAAATCTGCTGTCTGTGCAGAAGTGGGTGGGAGGGGAAAGATTTCTTCTGCATTGGCAAGTTCCTCTTGTCTCCTGCCATCTTCCTGGAGATATTTTCGTCGATCGCTCTGTAAATGTGGCTGCAAAGGGCCAGGGCAGAATTGGGTGAACAGCTCTCTTGGTCTTTTGCCACCTCTGTCCGGCTCTCGGAAAGCTTTCTCTGCTTTTTGCTGCTGCAGTTTGGACGTCTTCGTTGCCAGGAAGGGGAAATGAGTCACAAGAGAAAAAGAGAAATTAGGCGGGGGGGGGGGAGTGCTGTTGCTGTCGGACAAACTGGCGTGAGCCACACTCCACACCACTTTCGTAGCGACCCAGCATAGAACTGGCCCGCACTCCCAACTGCTTCATTTTCAAGAAGTATTTGGGGTTTCAAAGGCCAGCCCCAAGTAAATTGCAGATACTTTTGCCTTCTGGAACCTCTGATCTATCCGTGTATGTTCCCCTAACTTTGCCTTGCATGCAACTAGCTAAACACTTCTTTCTGAGCAGGACTGGCAATGCGCATGCGCGGAAAGTGTGGTGCATGCGCATTCAAGCGCAAGGGAGCCGATAGCTGGGCCGTTCGAGCTGATGCTGGTGTGCTGCATGTGTGTTTTGGGGTGCTTCCCAGGGTGAGGAAAGAGGTTCTCCCAGGACTGGAATCTGCTCGTCAGCCCAGAACAGAGGAAGCGGTGACGGAGGCTGTTGCAAACCCAGACGTGTTGCAACGCTGCCATGGCCCCTGACGGGCGAGGAAGTGATTCAGGGCCACGCTCAGCTCTTTGGTGGTCAAAGAACGGGGGCGTTCAAAGCACGCCGTGGGCCCTAGTTTTAATCTGGCCTCGAGGGCAGAAACTGAGCCAGGAGTGCAAAGCAACAGTGATCCGTCGATCGATCCGGCCAGGCTTGGAAGTGACCAGGTGGAGAGCCCAAAGTCGTGTTTTGTGGGCTGGCGTCTCCCTGTAAATGTGTCCCACAGCAGCCTCTAGAAACCCGAAGGGCTCACAGGGCCTCTGTCTGGCCTCCGTTCTGCGGGGCGATGCTATTGTTCTCGGAGTTCTCGGCATCCTGTGTTTCTTTACACTGCAGCCTTCAGAAACAATGACGCTTCCTGCGTGTCCAGGGTCCTCGGACAATGCAGGGTACAGAGTAAGCAAGGGGAGGAAGAGAAACCTTCCCCCGCTTTAGCTCCAGAGAGTTCCCTGGTGGGGACCGAACAGCAGCTGAGGCAAAACCGCCGTGGGATCTGTCTTGGAGGGTCCATCCCTCATTGGAAGCACATGTCCGGTGCATGCGGAAATGCCCCCCCCCCACTAAAAGGCATCCCTGTGGTGGAGGCACCAGAAAGCAGACGATACTGCAGACGGTCCAGCTGTCTAGCGATGATGGGTTGTGTAGTAGGATACCTCTTGAGGACACTGGGTTGGAGGAGGCTGCCGCAGTCGATTCTGGACTGAATGGAACATTTCATGTACTCAAGAGGCACATCATTTGATCTCCTCGCTTGATGGCTCGGACGATGGGGTGTGTGCTCAGTTCCTCTGAGCATGTGCAGAGTGCAGTTCAGCACCACAGAGGAACTGTCAACAGCCGCCCTTGTGTCCATGTCAGAGCAGCGTTGGAGGCAGAGGCTTTGGGAAGCCTAAGCCCTTCCTAGAACCCAGAGCAATTTCATCCCTTACATTACCTCCTGATGAACCAAGCTGAGCTTTGCTCCCAAGGAAAGCAATGAGACTTATGCCCCAATTAGCCTGCCCCTTCGTTTCGCCCGTGTGCAAGGTTCACCATGGCCGTGCGCTGGCTGCAGATCATCCTCATCATCTTATTTCCACTGCATTTCTGTACCACCTGCAGCTGATGCTCTCTGGGTTTTTGAGCATCAGCTACAGGGCAGCATAGAAATGCAATGAAAATAATTGTCACCCATCCAGATTTCAGCCAGGCCTGACCCTGTTTAGCTCCCAAGATTGGGCAGGATCAGGCACTTCAGGCTCCATGGAAGCTCTATCCTGATGGGGCTTGTAGTCCAACCCGACAGGAGAGCGACAGACTGGCAAGGGCCAGTCAAGGACAAAGGAGGGCTGGCTTACAAGAAACAGCCACTGCTGCTCGCGAGCAAGCGAGCTTGTCTGCCAGAGAGGGATGGGGTGCGATTGTGTGGCGATTTTAATTGAATTTCCTGGCCGGGTTCCTGCAGAGAGGCAGGAAGGCAGCAGGGGGGCGGGGGGGGGTGCAGGGAACCTGCCCAAGCGTGATTGTTCTGGGGTTCTGGACAGGCCGTTCCCTTCCTGATCAAGGCAGCAGTGGGTGGCAGCCACTTCCAAGCATTGCTTCCCAACGTTGCCGGGTCTCCTCCGGTCGGAAGGACCCGGTGGGTTTCTCCCGTGTCCCAGCGGGCTCGCGGCATCGCCCCCTCCCCTTCCGCCCCCGGGGTGCAAGTTCAGCATCCGTGGCATGTTCAGGATAAACTGCCTCGCCTCCACACTGCGCCATAACAAACAGCAACTACCCTCGGCCCTAATCTCCCTCGGCCTATTTATAGCCGCAAATGGATTAGCTAAGGGGCTATTTTGGGAGGCAGCGAAGGCCCAGCCGCTGGAGACAGCAGGCCTGATCTAATTCAGCAAACATTTTTTCCATGAAAAACGAAAATCCCCACCAGGGGCTGCAGGCGCATTCCGATCCCACTCCCCTCTCCTGCTTCCGCTCCTGCCCCGAAGCCGGTGCCGGAACGCCACGCTGTTCAGCGCTGTTCGTGGAGGGGCGGGCGCACCCTGCCCGGCGAGAGGTTGCTCCGCGACAGATCTCCCCGGCCGAGTGCCACTGCGCCCGCCGCCCCGGGCAGGATGAGCGGAGGGGCAGCCGTGGGGGGGCACAGGCCATGGGGCCGTCTGCGGGGCTGCAGTTGCTCTGCTCCTGTGCCTCTTCCCTCCTGCGCTTCAGCTGCTCCTGTTGGGTCTCCCCCAGGTCACTCTCACGATGACCCTGTGAGGTAGGCGAGGCCAGGAAAATGCTCACTGGCTCAGAGCCACCCGGGGAGCTTCACAGCTGAGCAAGAATTCGGATCGGGGCTAAGCAACGCGTGCGCCGAAGTCGGCCTACAGTTCCCAGCAGCCTTCAGCAGACTGGGGATGATGGGGTTGTAGGCCAGAGCACCTGGAGGGTCCAATCAGATTTCAGTCCTGTAACCCAGGCTTTCTCAGTTCGATGCCCCACACATGTTTGGTCCCAGCAGTCTCAGCCAGCGTGGAATTATGGGAGATGTAGTGCAAAGCCAATCTGCTGGCCACTTTTGGCACGTCTTTCATGGGCCACAGGCTTTCCAAGAAGGTGCTTGCAACATTCTGAGCCTGTTTGAGAGGGGAGGGAAATCGGCATCTCCCCCTTGGTATGAACCACTAAGCTGCTATTATGGGAGCACCCAAGGGCTGCCAGCTTGTCCCCAGATGTTCTTGAACCCTTTGCAGTCTCTTCCCGGGAGGACACAGTTACGAGTCTGGCCAAAGCAAAGATGCCAGCGGCTGCCAAATGATGCCCAGCTGTGGTCAATGTAGAATCTCCAGGAAAAGCAGGCACATTCCTAATTCTCTGCCAAAAAACAGTAGTTTCTGCAGCTTGCAAACATCTGCACATGAATGCCCCTCGTAGGAGGGGCAAAGAGTTGTGGGGACACAAGCATTCCCCACACACAGAGAAACATGCTCAGAATCTTAGCTCTGTGCCTCCTTGGCACAGTCTATTTCTGAGGTGTCTCTGCACAGTTTATCCAATTTTTAAATCCATGAGGACTAGCACCTTTCTTATTTATGAAGCACGGTAGACTGGAAACCATCAGAATGCTGACTTCGGTATCCATAGTGTCAAATGGCATTCCTGCATTGGACTGGAAATCAATACGCACTGTTGTGAATGATGGTTGACCAGACTACTGGTTTAAGATGGGAGGTTGGCGCCTGCTTTTCCATCCGGAATACCTAGATCGTGAATTATTTTCTGCAAGCCTTACTTTTCCCTTTAACCACAAGCCCACTTGCCCTTTCCCCTGACCCATCTTATTTTCACCCTGTTTTTGCAGCCATAAGGACTAGAACCTTGCCTTTTAAAACCAGCAAGCCGGAGGTGAACGAGAGAGGATGCTGCAGTCCGTCTGGCCCATTCTTCTCCTCTCCCTTTGTATCCAGGGCGCCTGCCGGGTCCGTCCGCTCTTCCTCCCTCACAAAGCCAGTGATTAAGCCAAGTTGTTCCAGAGGCATTCGCTCCCTGCCCGCACCCACCCCTCCCTCAGCTCTGTTAACCAGCCCAGCTGTATGCTAATCGAGAGCAAACACGGCTTGGTTCCCCTCTTCCTGCATTAAGTTGGCGCAAGAATCTATTGTTAACAAGGGCATTGCTTTCCCTCCCCACCGCCCACTGAATTCTTCTGCTGGGGGGGGGGGGGCAGAGAGAGAGAGAGAGAGAGAGAGAGAGAGAGA